>NW_016804848.1:560793-572616 GCF_001698545.2 Rhinopithecus bieti
AAGGCTGACTTTAAGGTTACTGTAAAACTTGATAGATGTATTAAAAGAATAACATTTATAAAGTAAAACTTTATGGATTGATAGACTTTTGATTTGGATTATAAAGCAAAGGTTAGTTTCAAATGTTAAAGTAGTTGCAAATTTTATCAGGTCAGTGCAAAAATAATTGCGGTTTCGAAAACCACTGAAAGCAATGGCAAAACTGCAATTATTTTGCACAATGGCAAAAACCACAATTATTTTTGAACCAACCATAGTATTTTCTGTGCACAACAATTACCATCAAGAACACCAAGAAAACTCTCAATAACAATTATAAATGTGAGATTTTATAAACTTTGTTACATGTTCCACTTATAGCCCTAAGGTGCTTATAAATTGTTTTTATTCTGATTACCAGAATCTCCACCCAGTCCAACTATCTTACAACTTTTGACTTGAATAAGAAAAGTTGATGCTATAATCCATAATGTGTAATGACAACTACATATACTTTCCTATACATAATTTTAATATACAAAAGTTAAAATAACTATTAAAAATATAATTTTTACGAGCTGCATTCTAGGGGAGGAGCAGTATTACCAAAATTAGACAAAGCACCTAAATAGATTGCCACATAGTTGTGAAAGGTGATTATTATGATCTTGTCCCAATTCTTGCAAGGTATGGAGGAGGGTAACCACATGACAAACAAACTGCTGAGAATGATAAATATCAGATATTTGGAGGATTAGGAAGTTATGGATACAGAAAGAGAGGATCAAACAAACATGGCATCAGGCAGGCCCACAAGAAAGGAAGCTATGAGAAAAGTTACTTGTGACAGTGATGCCCAAGGGTCTGTTGCCTGTATTGCCAAGGGTCTGTAGCAGGTATGGCCAAGGGGCTGAAGAACTCAGTTGCTTGATAATTCAATTTTAAGTTACGACTTGCTCTATGCTGTGCTAAAATCCACTTTGTTCTTTTTATTCTTTTTTTCAGCTTAATAACTAACAAAATTCGGTGTATTTAAAGTATAAAACGTGTTGCTTTGATGTACGTGTACTTTGTATAATAATAGCACAATTACACTAATTAACATATTCCAACACCTAGCATAATTACCTTCTTTGTGTGTTCAGTGAGAACATTTAAGAACTACCCCCCTTAGCAAATTTTAAGTATACAAAACAGTATTGTTAACTACAGTCACCATTTTATACGTTGTATCTCCAGAACTTATTCATCTTACATAACTAAAACTTAGCATCTGTTGACCAACATCTCCCCATTTCTCCCTCCCCCTAGTCCCTGGCAGCCAGCATTTACTCTCTGCTCCTATGAGTTTGATTACACAGATTCAATATATAAGTGAGATCAACTAGTATTATTTATTATTTAGTAAAACCATTTTGTCTGAGTATCTAATCAGTGACTCTGGGGTCTGACGGAAAGGGGAAATTTTCCATGTTTATCATATAAAGAGCAGAGCAAAGAGAATGATCACAGAATGTAAAGTTCAGAATTCAGCAGAAGCAAAAAACTGAATTGAGATATGTTTTCTAGATCCATGGAAGATTTTAGGAAAATGGTTGAACTTTCCAGAAGAGGTGGCATGGGAGCTTAAGATAATTTGCTTCTGTGAAAGGCCAGACAGACACCAAATAATTGGAAGACTTAGTGACATTCAGGTGGCAAACAAAGGGATTCTTTTTTGTGTGTGATGTTTAATTTTTTGCTTTATTATGTTTTTAAAATTAACATACAGTAAATTGGCTTTATGGTGTACAGTTTTATTAATTTTAGCATAAGTATAGATCTCTGTAACCACCAGGACTGTAGAAACAGAACAGCTCTATCACCTCAAAAATCTCCCCAGTGTTATCCTTTTATAGTCACACGCTCCCCAGTCTCAACCGCTCAGAGTCACTATCTGTTCTCAGTCATAATAGTTTTGTTTTTTTGAAAACGTCATATAAATGGAATTGTACAGTGTTTAACATTTTGAAACTGATTTCTTTCATTCAGCATGTTGCCACTGAGATTATCCAATGGTTGTCTGTATTAATTCATTCCTTTTAGAAAATAAATCCATGTGTTTAATTGAGAAATAAAAATCATATATATTTATAGTGTACACTGATGTTTGATAATATGTATATTGCAAAATGGCTAAATCAAGCTAATTAACATTTTCATTACCTCGCATATTATTTCTTATGAAGATAATATTTAAAATCTCTCATCTTAGCAATTTTCAGGTATACAATACTTTGCTATTAATTCTAGTCATTCTGTTTATTGCTGTGTAACAGAATATACAGATGACCACACTTTGTTTCTTCATTCACTTGTAGGAGATTTGATTGTTTTCTATTTCTAGTGATTATGAATAGAGCTGCTATAAATTTTTGTATGCAGGTTTTTGGGTGAACAGATTTTCATTTCTCTTGGGCAACTACTCACAACTGGGATTATTAGGTGGTGGGGTAAGTGTAACATCATGGGAAAATATCGAACTGTTTTCCAAAGTGGCTGTCTCGTTTCGCATTCCCAACAGCAATGAGTGAAAGTTCCTATCCTAGGTGTTTGATTTTCATGTCTGTCAAAAGTAAAATGTGTGTTTCTGGCATGATACACTCTTGTCATGTGCTAGTTTTGGTAAATTTCATAAGCCATTTATTTTTTATTTTCTAATAAAATAGTCCTTACATGTTCTGTCATCAGTTATCTCTGTTTTTATAAATTGACATGTAATAATTATACATATTTACGGTGAAATGTGATGTTTTTATACATGCATACCTTGTGTAATGATCTAATCACAAGAATTAACATATCCATCACCTTAAACCTTCATTTCTTTGTTGTGAGAACATTCCATCTTCTGCTAGCTATTTGATAAGTACAGTGCATTATTGTTAGTGATAATCAACCTACTAGGCAACAGAATACCAGAACTTCCTCTTCCTATCTAACTGTAACATTGTACCCATTTATGAACTTCTCCTCATCTCCTTCTCTCTTCTATTTTCCTGTCTTTGGTAACCACTATTCTTTCAACTTCTATAAAATCAAGTTTTTCTTACTTTTATATGTAATGAAATGCACAAGGTATACAGTCAATGCTTCTTTCTAACCTAGAAACTGGTGAGAACACTTACCTAGTGCATCAGATAGAATAACCTGTGCTGACTCATGCTGTAATTTTTCTCTTAATCTAGTCCCAGCTCTTTATAAACTTTCTATTGATAGTTGTCTTGAATGATTGCCTGGGAAACACTTCTGCTCACTTACACAAGCTATGTTGCCTGTGTTTATACCCATGTCTCTTTCCTTGGTTTGACTTGGTTCTCTAGGTAACTGTTAGCTCGACCTGTTTCCTTAAGTTCTATGTTATCTGTGACTTTAGATACAAATACTCGCTCTCAGTAAAACCTTCTTCAAAGTCCTTCTCCTTTCTTTCTTTCTCCCCATTGAAGGATAGGAATAAAATCTTTATTTAATTAGTTCAAAAGCACATTTTTTTTTTTTTGTTACTGGGACTCTTTCCTTTTATCTTCTATTCAGGTATCTGCCCACTAAAATGTGTAATCTTGCCGTATAAATTTTTTGCTTACAACATATTTATAACTATAATCATAAACTCAGTACAAACATAGTCAAACCCAGAGATCGAATCTTGAAAATACATAAAAGGATTTGTCATGAACATAAAGGTTTATAAAAAGCCTTTTATAAAGGCTTTCTGTTCATCTTAAAAGGCCTTCTGTTCAGAGGTTTCTAACTAGAAAATAGCGAGTTGAAGGAATCAGTCATTCTTAGGCCATAGACAAGCTTTCTAACCTTACCAGTTTCCTTCTAGCTCACCCCAGATAACTGTAATTGGCATTCATCTTCTAGCTGAGTTACTTTGAAGAAAAATGAGAGGCAGATCAGCAGGGTTTTTTATTAAAAGATACACCAGAAATAGAAAATGTCATTAAATGACAACTCCTACAGAATTGCATGGGCTACCAACTACTGCTTTAATTTTTAAAAAATGAGCATGAAAGACAGTAATCATTAGTTGGTATCATTGCCCCTTAAATGCATAAGGAGTTTCACTAACAGTAGAAAGAGGTGGAGATGATCTTGTAGGTTGAGTTATTACTGAGAAGTGATCACAAATGGAGAAAGAGCCCCTCCTCATACTTCCTTCATTCTCACTGAACAAAAATACTATCAGTATTTGTCTGGTGGAACAAATCTTCTTATTTAATTAGAATAACAGCCCTCTTACAACTATAAACTCTACTCCCCTTTATGGAAGCACTTGCTTCCATAAATTATGCTTCCATAAATTATTTGACTATTTCAAATAATGTAACAAATCATTTGCTGGTCCAAATCAGTTTAAAATGGTGTATTTTTCTGAAGAATGAGGTAACACCAGCCACATGAAAAAATCTTGCCATGCAAAAGGAGTCTAAAGAATGGACATACATGTCTCCCTCAGTTACTGACTCAAATCAAAGTGAATTCCTATATCCAAGCCTCACAGTTATATAATTAAAACACTTGTGAACGTTATCTTAATTATTTATCATTATTGTTGGGCCCTTTTAAGAGCCAGCCAGAGAGAGAAAGATTTCTCAAATTATCTTCTCAACCACATATGATTAATATGGATCAGAATTAGGATTTAGAGCCTTATCTTTCCTTGGATAGCTTGACAAGTTATTGGATTGAAATTTTCTTGAGAAAAAGGACATACTGTTTCATACACAGAAGTACACAGAAAGCAATCAGTAAATGGTTGTGCAATAAATCTCAAGTCATTACTTGTTTTCATCAAATTAGTCACTTCCTCTCGTTCCTAATTTGACTTCTGCCACCTGATGGCAAGTTTGCACAGGTCGATTTACCATTCGGCGTGAAGTCTTGGCAAAGTACTAACTTACATACTTCAGAAAATGCTAATTTAAACTTGGTCCAGTGAAATCCCTGAGTACTTAATGCATCTCATAAACTAATCATGGGAATTAGCAAATGACAATAGAAAGCAAAACAGCAATGGGTCAGATACAGTGGTAATATTTATTTTTCATAACAATTGTCTAGCCTGGTGTGATTTTTACCTACTGTCCTCATTGACATTGACCACTTACACATTTCTGACAAATACCAGTGGAGCTAAATATCTGGATATAGCTCTTACTAGGACTCAGTCCTACCAAACCAAGGACACTGTATCAAATACTTGAAAAATGCATTACTATAACTGAGGTAAGATGACCATTGCTACACAGTATTTTTCCTTTCTTTTCTTCTTGTTACCAAATGGATTAACACAATTATCTTGTGGAATAAAACAGAGAATCAAATGGCAGCTAAGCAGGCAATGAGCAAAACTGTAAATATTCTTTCATTCTTCATTTTCTCTATATAAGTATTTGTGGTTTCTCGTAGTTAAATGAAAACACATAGCAAGCCCACTTGGTGCCAAATTGGAGAGAAGTATAATCCTCTTTGCATAACAGTTATTGGTAGCAATTTCTAAGAATCTGTATTAGAAATTAATAATTTATCCTCCCTTTTTATAATTGTTACATAATTTTTCTTTCATAGTATTATTTTGGGTTTGACAATGAGGGATAGGATTGGAGAGGATACAGAATATACAGTTTGGTGGGGATATTTTTCATCTTTCTAAGCTGCATTTTAGGTGAAGGAAGAGTTTAAAACTTAGTCTAGTTATGCTTATTCAGTAGACATTATCAGCAAAGGAAAGAAATAGTTTTCTTTGAAAAGAGACAAGTGAGCTTTTTGAAATAGTTTCATCTTCCTAACAATAACAAAAAGAATGCATTTCACAAAAGCCTCAGGCCATTCTGATTACACGTAGGCAATAAAATTTCTCCACATTTCAGGTGACACCACTAGTGTTTCTGCTAAGTACAAAAGAGAAGACTGACTGAATCTTTTACAAAACAGTTGGCAATAAACCTATAGTTACCTTTTATTTCTTTCCATTTTTAAAATAGCCAGATCCAAAGGAACAGTCTGACCAGTTAACACGCCTGCCCAATTATAGGTCAATGATGATTGCATGTGTTTGGAGCTGGCTCTTCCTCCCCCAGCTTCATTCAGCAAAGGTGCCATCTTTCAAGTAAAATGACACTAAGACAACTGTGGCCATTATAAGACAAATGTACTTCTCATGAATTGGAAGCACTTTGCTCTCAGCTTCCTGGTTCAGTATGTTCCCAGACTTATGATTATCTCACAGCTGCAAACCTTGGAGCATGTTGCACTTCAGTTAATGCTCAGCTAGGGTCTTCTCTGGGGTACCAATGACTGGATGCTAGGTGAATTTCTCCTTTACTGTCACATCAGTCTGTCTAAATGAATAAAGGGGAAAAATGAAATTATCTCTCTCCTAGACTATTCTCTACTTTTAGGTTTTTGAAAGACTCTAGCCACTCAGTAGCCTTGTTAACACACCTAAAAGAATTTTGGGAGAGAGTTCAGCCTTTCATGTGGACATTTGTGACAAAATCAGGGTTTCTATCCTCTTATTTTTGTTTTAGTTTCCAAAGAACACTTCACTAGGGCTCAGGAGACTTCGATTGTGTATCCACCTTCATCAAAAATCACTTAACATATCCAGATTTTTCTTTATCTTTAAAATGAAGTGTTTAGGATATATAGCCTCTAAGGTTAGCTTCAAGTTTCTATGATTTGTGTAGACTTGTTAATTCACTTTAAGCTGATGACTTCTTGAGGTGCATACCATCATTACATTAACTGACATTATTTGCAAGCTATTCACACACATACACACACGTACTTAATTCAAGAATAAGAACTAGCACTATTGAACATCTACTACAATGTCAAGCACTGTTGTATGTTATCTCATTTAATTATCATGTAAATTTTAGGAATTGTATTACTATATCAATCTTTCAAGTATAGAAATTGCTAATTTGACCTATTTTAAAACTTGATTAATTCACTCTGCTAGGAAGTGTCATAACTTGGCAACTGCCAACTGCCATGTTTATTCCACAATTTTTGTGGTGGCTTCTACTGTATACCTGTACACCTTACTCACTGGGAAAAAAGAAAAAAAAACTTATTTTTAAAAATAAATCCTTAACAGTTACTCAGTAATAATTCATTGAATGACTTCTGTGTGCTAGGTTTATGTTCTAGGTACTAAAGGTGTAGCTCCTGCTATTATGAAGCTTATATTCTAGTGTAGTGGAAAGAACTATAGAATAGAAATTATAAGTAAATATCCACCCATTACATTTTAGATGGTGGTAAATGTCAGGGTACAGAATAAGTCACAGTAGAGAAATGGAGAGTATAGAAGTATTAATGAAGGTGATTGTGGGGGTTGCGTGTTTGGTTAGAGTAGCAAGAAAAATCTTCATTGAGAAGGTGATATCTCCCTAAAACCTAATGGAGGTGAACACATAAGCCATGCAGATGACTTCAGAAGCAGCATTACATCCGGAAGAAATGGTAAATGCAAAGATCCTAAGGAAGAAGTGCTCCTACAGTGTTTTAAGAAAAACTCAGTAAGGACTGTGTGAGTTGAATGTGGAAAACAAAGACAAAATATAGAAGAAAACATCGAAGAGGTAATGGGTGATTATAGGGGACAGATCATATGGGGCCTTGTAAACCATTGGGAATTATTTTTCTTTAATTCTAAGTTAGGCATGAAGTCATTGGAGGGTTCTGAGCAGAGGAATGACCTATTTAACTTACGTTGCAACTATATTATTCTGGTCACTGTGTTAATAGAATGTAAAAGGGTGATGGAGGAAGCAGAGAGAACAATTTGAGGGCTAATAGTGATAATGACCGAAGTAAGAGCTTATATTTGTTTAGACTAGGTCTCCAAAATGGCCCTAGGGATAATCAGAAGTGGTAAGATTTAAGGTATTTGAAGCTGGAGGCCACAGGATGTCTTAATGGATTGGATGAGGGTATGAATAAAGAGAAGAATGAAGAGCAGCTCTATGGTTGCCTATCTGAGGAACTGCAAGTCTGTAGTTACCATTTATTGAGATAGAAAAGACTTTTGGAGAAGCAAACGTGGCAAAAAAAATATCAGGAGCTCAGCTTTAGACATTGAATATTTGGATTTTTAAAATTAGATGCTAAGTTTGGTTTGCCTAGTAGATATCCAAATGGAAATGTTAATTGTATTAGTTCATTTTCATACGGCTATAAAGAAATGCTGGGAAATTTATAAGGGAAAGAGGTTTAATTGACTCACAGTTCAGCTTGGGTGGGGAGGCCTCAGGAAACTTACAATCATGGTGGAAAGCAAAGTGGAATCAAGGCATCTTCTTCACAAGGTGTCAGGGTGGAGAAGTAAAGGCAGGAGGAACTACCAAATACTTACAAAATCATCAGATCTCCTGAGAATCACTCACTACCAGGAGAATAGCATGGGGGAGACTGCCGCCATGATTAAATTTCCTCCACCTGGTCTCTCCCTTCACACATGGAGATTATTGGGATTATAGGGATTACATTTGAAGATGAGATTTTGGGTGGGGACACAGCCAAATCATATCATTAACTAAGTGATTAGATATATGAGTCCAGAATACAGAGTAGAGGTCTGAAATGGAAATATAAAATTTTAAATAATCAGCATAAATATGGTACTTTAGGTTTTTGAAAATGTATGAGATTACTATGGATATAAGTGAAATTTTATTTTAAAAAATAAATGTTCCAAGAAGTAACTCTGAAGCTTTTGAATATCCCAGAAATAGACGATAGGGAGAGAACTAGCAAAAGATCATGTGGAGTATCAGTTAAAAGGTAGATGGAAAACTAGAATCTGCTGTTTCCTATAAGCCAAGTAGGAACGAAGTCTTGCAAGAATGAAGAAATAGTTAACTCTGTCAACCATCACTGACAAGTCAAGTAATATGTCACCTGGAAATTTCCTGTTCAATTTAGCAATGTGAAGATCACTGGTAACCAGGATATCTGTAGAGACCAAAATGAAAACAATACATAAAAGATCAGAACATGCAAGGAGAGATTTTGAGACTGTAAGTCCAGACAATGCAAAGAATTTTGCTCTAAAAGGATGGAAAAAATAGAGTGGTAGCTGACATGGAGCCATTATACGATTGATAGTAATAGACGGTAATAGCCTAAAGAGTCTTTACTTTCTTAATACAGAAAGGAAACAACAGGATAAAAATAGGCTTGTCAACAATTCACTCAATTAATAAATAGTTGCTGAATGCCTGCTTTGTGTCAGGAAGTGTTTTATCATGCTAGGGAAATAGCAATAAACCTTCATAGAACGTTTTTGTTCAGAAACAGTAAAAAGTTTCATGTAGATAATTAATGCAGAGTTTGTGCATAAGGAATAGTTACTGTTGACCCTTGAAGGTTACATGTTCAAAACTATAGTTAGGGAGAGTGCCCAGAGGACCTTAAATTTCACTAGTTCTCTAGAAGGATTCACAGAATTCAGAAAAGTCACTATACTCATAGTTACAGTTTATTACAGCAAAAGGATACTGATTAGAATCACCAAAGGGAAGATTTGCATAGGGCAAAGTCTAGGAGATAACCAGGTGCAAGTTTCCAGTGATCCTGTCTCAGTGGAGTCAAGCAGACAGCATTTTCTTCTACCAGCAACAATGCATGGCAATATGCATGAAGCATTGCCAATCAGAGTTTTAGTTGAGGCTGGTCATCTAAGCATGACTGACTTCATATCTGGTTGACCTCAGTAAATTACTAGTCTCCTGCCCCTCTGGAAGTGAAACTTTACCACCTGGCCCAAGGCCCTCATGATAATTCATATTGATAAAATAAACCAACCTGTGTGGCCAAGTCCCCAGTGACCCTCTTATCAGGCAGAATATTCTAACGTCTTAGACACAACCTCCCAAGGAGTAGGTCAAGAGACAAATCTTTGGAAGATGTTCTCTCATATTGCAATGTATAATTTTAATATTTTCATATAAATATTCATACCTCAAATACCTATTTTAATCTTTAACATAATTTGACAATGTCTTATTAAGCAACTATTTTAGCATCCAGAAACTCAAATAGAATTTCTGAATATTTTAGTAGTTTAATCAGATTTTCCTTTCTATACGTTTGGCTAAAAACCTGTTTGGTGGTTTACATTATTTGATTTCAAAGAGGCTCTGGGCTGAATCAACTGTGTCCAAATTAGTAAACAAATTCTTGAAAGAATTTAGCAATTTTCATTCAGAAGATGAAAAAGATGGAATACATTTTGTGACAGCTGAAAGCTTGCCTCATATCAGAAAATCTGAGAACAAAATAATCTTTAACAGACATAGAAATACTGAATTTCAAATTCATTGTTTTCATCATAGAAACAATCATTTCTAGTTATAAAAGCAAAAGGTTTAAAATAAGCATTTATGTATGGCCCAAAAGGGTATGATAAAAATGTACAATATAAACAACCTGTAAAATCGAATCTGTAACTATTGTCAAAATGTTTTAATAACTCCGAAAAATACCAAACCATAGCAACCCACATATTTTCTCCTATGAACATTCTGAAGTTTTCAGATTCACATTATTAACCAAGAAACAAAATGTGGTGGCTCCATAATCCACATGGGTGCCATTCTAGCCCTAAAATAGAACACCCACATTAGGCTTTGCTTAGAAGCACACGCTCACAACTCAAAACATGAAGGTGTAAAACTTCTGATTACTTCAAAACATTATGGTGTTCAAGGGGGAAAAATCAGTTTATTATGATTTTTGTATCTATCTGTTAATTTGGGGAAAGGAAACGGTTGGAGGACAGGGATTGGCTTTGGGGCGTTTGGTATGATACCTGGAATTGTGCATATTTTTAAGAGTCCTTCATTAATGCAACTTACTCTTTATTTCTAAGGACTGTCTTTGATCAGGCCTATAACTAGATAAAAGAAGGATTAATTTTCTATTAGAAGTAATAATTTAGTATTTACTATATATTATATAATGCTAAATATGTATATATTGGCATCTTCTATTAAAAAAAAACTATAATGCTTGTACTATTATGATACCTATTTTACAGAGAAAATAATTACAATTAGAAAGACTTGGCAACTTGTTCAAAGACATAGGCTTAGTAGGAAGCATAGATGAAACCTGAACCTAGATCCATCCCAGAATACAACTTAAAATTGTGAAGATGTTTCTGTCAAGAATAGAGACCCAAAAGTCATGAGAAAAAGTCATCTGTTTATCCAGAGGATAAACAGTTAAAATAATCCTTCATTAATAAACAACTATTGAGCCAAAAATGCTTATCAAGCATTTAGAAATCCTTGATACTGGGGTACTGATAAGAAATATCCTTAAGGGATACACACTCTAGTGTGGAAGAAAGATTCTTAAATCAGTGATTATACTCCATGGTGGTATAAACAATGATTTCTGGAACATAGAACACTTCTTTCTACTCAGGTGCTAAAGAGGATAATATGAATGTTATGTCTTAACACATGAATTCTTTAGAGAGGCGAGCTATGGAAGGGTATTTGAAGCAAAATTGGCCAGTATGAAGAAAGACACACAGGCATGAAAGAGTGTGGTCTGGTTAAGGAAAGAAAAGTTTACTGCTTTGACTGTATCATGTAGTATATAAGGGAATTTAAAAGACAAGATTGAGAATAGCTCACTTACAATAGTAATATTTACTCTTCCCCAGACCCTGCAGTTCTCATCCCCTAAGGGTCAGCAGTTGGCTCAATAATACCTTGGTTGATATTACCTGGAAAACAAATAAGCTCCTTGATTTGAGTTTTATTTTATTTATTTTTT
>NW_016804848.1:572800-577658 GCF_001698545.2 Rhinopithecus bieti
GCAGTGGCCGGATCTCAGCTCACTGCAAGCTCCGCCTCCCGGGTTTACGCCATTCTCCTGCCTCAGCCTCCCGAGTAGCTGGGACTACAGACGCCGCCACCTCGCCCGGCTAGTTTTTTGTATTTTTAAGTAGAGACAGGGTTTCACCGTATTAGCCAGGATGGTCTCGATCTCCTGACCTCGTGATCCGCCCGTCTCGGCCTCCCAAAGTGCTGGAGTTTTTTTTAAATACAATTTTTATATTAGAAGATTTTTTAATTTCCAGAAAACTTGCAAACATAGTACAGAATTTTCTCATAACTGCCTATATCTTCTCTTTCATTAATATCTTAATTAACATTAGTATGATACATTTGTTAATTAACAAGTATTGATACACTATTATTAACTAGGCTGTATTTATATTCCTTTTTTTTACTCAATATCATTTTTCTGTCCCAGGAACACCTATGATACCACATTTCATTGAACTGTCATGTCTCTTTAGTCTCCTCTTGACTTTTACAATATCTTTTTTGTTGTTTTTGATAACCTTGATAGTTTGAGGAGCACTGGTCAGGTATTTTGTGGACCCTCCCTCAGCTGAGATTTTTCTGATGCTTTCCTAATGATTAGACTGGAGGTATGCATTTTGGGGATGACCACAAAGGTAAAGAGTGATAGTTTCATTACATCACATCAAGAGAACATTCTATCAGTGTGATTTACTATTGGTGATGTTAAGCTTGATCTCATGGCAGAGGTAGTTTTGCCAAGAATCTCCACTGTAATGTTACTCTTTTATCCCTTTTCACACCGTACTCCTTGGAATGAAATCACTACACACAGCCCACACGTGAGGAGTGAGGAATAGAGCTTCACTTCCTTAAAGTGAAAGTGAATTCTTTGAGAGAAAAAGAGGCCCCCTCTGTTCGCTTATTTATCCAATCACTTATTTCTATCAATACAGATTTATAAGTATTTACTTTATACTTTGAGTTATAATTCATTACAAAATCTTTTCTTTTTCCACTCATGTTGTTCCATGTTGTTCAGTAATTGGGAATCCTTTCAGTAGGCTCCAGGGTCTCTTTGACACACCTATCATGTGGTGTTTATTTGAGCATTGACTTTCTGTCACTGCAAAATGACGTAGGATAATATTGGAAATTTCCTTGCTAATCTATAATCAACCATTTCTACCAAAATCCCTGGTTCCTTTTCTTGGACAACAATATAAGAAATCAAGATCTGGTATTATGCTCATTGCTACCTTCTGAGAACCTTCCAGCTGATGGAACTAAAAAAATGTATGTCTCTGCTAATACATGTACATATACATACATATATATATATTTCTATTTCTATTTTTATCTTTAGTAGGCTAAATATGAGCACAAGTTGAAGTCTCCAATGCTCATACTTTAATATATGGATCACTCAAGCATCCTTTTCTAGTCTCTCTGTAACCTCTCATTCCACCAGTGAGAAACCTGACTTCAACCGTTGGCCATTCATTTATTTAATTGCTCAATTCCAGAATACATGTAAACAGGTTTCAGAATTTTTAACATGAATCCTGTGGGAAAAATACTTTATCAACGTGAGCAAAGTTTCGGGGCAGCTCCTTTATCTTTAGTCTTACAGATTCCACTCATTTCCAAAGTTGCCTAGGCTAACAACTCATCCCTCCAACCCATTCAACGAGGTTGTCACATCTTTGTAAAACATTTACATCCTTTTGTTACATTCTGATTTTCATCCTCGAATACTCTGACATCCTTAATGATTTTTTATTTGCATACATATACAGTTTATTCTTTTTCTGTGGGTTTTGACAAAAGTTTGATGTCTTATATTCACCATTACAATATTATGCAGAATACTTTCACAACCCTAAAAAAATCCTCTGTGCTTCACCTACTCAACCCTCAACCTTACCTATTGCCAAGATCCTGTCCAACACTGATCTGTTAGCCTTTCCAGAAAGTCATATAACTAAAATCACACATTATGCAGAACTGCAGACTTGGTCTTTAACAATATGCATTTAAGATTCATTCATATCTTTCTGTGGCTTGAAGTTTTACTTTTATCGCTGAATAATATTCCATTGCACAATTATATCATAAATTGTTTATCCAATAGAAAGATATTTTGGTTGCTTATAGTTTTATTATGAGTCAAATGCTATAAACACTTACATACAGATTTTTTGTGGACATAATTTTTCATACCAGTTGGGTAAATAGTACCATAATTGTTGGATCATACCAAAATTATTGGATCATACCATAATTATTGGATCCTACAGTAAGACAATGTTTAGTTTTCTGTGGGAACTGCCTGTCTTCCAAAGTGGCTGTACAATTTGGTAATTCCCAAGAGAGTTCTCGTCACCCTGCATCCTCTACAGCAATTATTAATAGTGTTGTCAGGTTTGGGATTTTAGACATTCTAATGGGAGTATCATATCTCAAATTATTATTGTTGTTGTTTAATTAGTTTCCTAATGACAACAGATGTTAAGCATCTTTTCATATGTTTATTTGCCGTCTGTGTGTCTTCTTTTGTGAGTTACCTGATCACATCTTTTGCCTATTTTTAATTGGCTCTTTTATGGTTGTTTTAAGCATTTAAAAATCTATTTTAAATTCAAGGCCAGGCATAGAGTCTCACGCCTGGTAATCCCAGCACTCTAGGAGGCCAAAGTGGGTGGATCACTTGAGCCCAGAAGTTTGAGACCAGCCTGGGTGGTATGGTGCAACTCCATCTCTACAAAAAATTACAAAACAGCCCCATGTGGTGATGCATGCCTGTAGTCTTAGCTACTCAGGAGGCTGAGGAGGGAGGATCACTTGAGTCCAGGAGATCGAGGTTGCAGTGAGCCGTGATTGCTCCACTGCACTCCAGCCTGGGCATCAAAGTGGGACCTGATCTCAAAAAAAAATAAATAAAAAATCAAATACTTTATCAGGTATATGTTTTGCAAACATTTTCTCCCAGCCGTGCAGCTGAACTCTTCATTTTCTTAACATTATCTTTTGCAGAGAAGTTTTAAATGTTAGTAAGTCTAAGTTATCAATTTTCTATTAACTACCATGTTATTGGGATGTCACACATATATTTTAAAACTCATCACTAATCCAAGAACATGTACATCTTCTCTTAAGTTTTCTTCAAGAAGTTTTATAGTTTGCCTTTTTTTTTTTTTTTTTTTTTTTTTTTTTTTTGAGATGGAGTCTTGCTCTATCACCCAGGCTGGAGTGCAGTGGCACGATCTTGGCTCACTGCAGCCTCAGTCTCCTGGGTTCAAGCAATTCTCTGCTTTAGCCTCCTGAGTAGCTGGGATTACAGGAACCTGCCACCACGCCCAGCTAATTTTTTTTCAGCAGAGACGGGGTTTCACCATCTTGACCAGGTTGGTGTTGAACTCCTGACCTTGTGATCCACCCGCCTCAGCGTCCCCAAGTGCTGAGATTACAAGCATGAGCCACAGTGCCCAGTTTGATGTTTTAGAGTTAGCTTGATGACGGTTTTGAGTTATTCCTGTGTAAAGCCTGTGTCTACGCTCATTTTATTTGCATACGGACATTCAGTTGTTTCAACATCATTTGTTGAGAGCACTGTTCTTGAGTTAACCATGCTTCTATATCAAAGATCAGTTAGTTATATTTGCATGGAGCTATTTCTGGGTTCCCTGTTCTTTTCTGTTAATGCATGTGTTTACTGTCTATACTTTCACCAATATCATGCTGTCTTCATGACTGTAAACTTACAGTTAATCTTGAGGTTGGGTGGTATTGTAAAACTTTCAACTTTGTTCTTCAGTATTTAACTATTCTAAGTCTATGGCTTTCCGTAAAAAACTTCAGAAACAGTTGTTCAATATTTAAAATATAACTTGACAGGATATTGTGATTACAAGAGTGCAGGATATCTACTGATCATATCTTCTGAAAAAATGTTTTCTTCATTGTTTTGAAGTTCCTTACACATAGGTCTTATAATTTTTTTTAGTTTTTTTTTTGAAAGGGGGTCTCGCTTAATCACCCAGTCTGGAATGCTGTGGTGCAATCTCGGCTCACTGCAACCTCCACCTCCCGGGTTCCAGCAATTCTCCTGCCTCAGCCTCCTGAGCAGCTGGGTTTAGAGGCACGTGACACCACTCCCGGATAATTTGTGTGTTTTAGTAGAGATGGGGTTTCACCATGTTGGCCAGGATGGTCTCAAATCCTAACCTCAATTGATCCATCCGCCTCAGACTCCAAAAATGCTGGGATTATAGGTGTAAGCCACTGCATTCAGCTGCTTTTTTTAAATTTATATTTTAGTATTTTTGGGTGTGCTATTATAAATGATATTGCTTGTTTATTTCAAATGTCAGTTGTGCATTTTAGGTATGTAGCAAACCTCTTGACTCCTATGTATTAAACTTGTTTCTTGTTTTTTTTTATATACACATAGTAGTTCTAGTTTTCTTGTAGACTCTGAGATTTTTTTACATAGACAATAATGTCATCTGTGAATTGAGGCAATTTTTATTTATTACTTCCAATGTGTTTATTTTTTATTTCTTTTTCTGGTCTTGCTGCACTAGCTAAAAGTTCTAGTACAATGTTGAAGAGAAGTAATGAGGTACCTTAGACCTTAGAAGAAAAGCATCTAATTTCTCACCATTAAGCATGATGTTATCGTGTTGTCTGGCAGATATTATTCAAGTACAGATAGTTCCTTCTATTCCTACTAAATTGTTAATTTTGTGTTCCCTTAGTAGGTGTGTGTATAATACATATATATAAAAATATATATAAGTATACATATAAATATATAAATATACATAAATAGATGTAAATATATAAATATACATATAAATATA
>NW_016804848.1:581187-620427 GCF_001698545.2 Rhinopithecus bieti
AAAAAAAAAAAAAAAAAAAAAAAAAAAAAAAAAAAAGATTTAAATTACTGATTTAATCTCTTTGTTATAGTTCTATTCTGACTATTATTTTTTAATTCAGTTTTGATACTTTGTGATTTTTAGGAATTTGTCCATTTAATCTTAGTTATCTAATGAGTGGCATATATTGGTTCACCATATTTCTTTATTGGCTCTCTTTTTTGTGTGGAGGCAGAGGTAATCTCAACAGTGATGTTCCATATTTCACTTATGACTTTTGTAAAATGAGTCTTCTCTCTTTTAATCTTGGCCAGTCTGGCTAAAATTTTGTCAATTGTATTGATATTTTCAAAGAAAAAAACAACTTTTAGTTTCACTGATTTTCTCTTATATTTTATTAATATTATCTCTAATTTGCTTTTCAAAAATTCTACTACTTATTTTAGATTTAGGTTGCTATTCTTTCTCTAGGTTCTTATGGTGAAATATTAGGTTATTATTAGAATCTCTTCATTTTTATCATGGGTATTTACAGCTATAATTTGTTCTCTGAGCATTGCTTTATCTGTATCCTACAAACTTTGGTTTGAAAAAAAAAAAAAAAAAAAAAGAGGTATAGGCTGAGCGCAGTGGCTCACGCCTGTAATCCCAGCACTTTGGGAGGCTGAGGCAGGCAGATCACGAGGTCAGGAGATCGAGACCATCCTGGCTAACACGGTGAAACCTTGTCTCTACTAAAAACACAAAAAAATTAGTCGGGCATGGTGGCGGGCACCTGTAGTCCCAGCTACTCCGGAGGCTGAGGCAGGAGAATGGCGTGAACCCGGGAAGCGGAGCTTGCAGTGAGCCGAGGTCACGCCACTGCACTCCAGACTGGGAGACAGAGTGAGACTCCGTCTCAAAAAAAAAAAAAAAAAGACGTATAGAGAACCTGCAAAAATTAACCACAGCAGAGATGATTCCAAGAAATTTTAAAGGAAAAGTAAAAACAATGTATAGTTGGGTCATGGTAAATGTAAAGTAGAATGTATGATGATAGCACAAATGTAGAAAGAGGAGAAATTGGAAGTGTGCTTTTTTAAGGTCCTTAAATACTATGTAAAATTTAATAACACTTAAAGGCACACTGTGATAAACTGAAGTGAATAATTTACAGTACGAATCATAAGTAAATCAGTTTTTAAAGGTATATACCTAATAAGCCAGTAAAACCCTCAAAAAGGGAGAAAAAAGAATTATCAAACTAAAAAACAGGAAATAAAAAAAATGGTAGCTTATACCCACTGATATCCACAATAACATTAAAATAGTCTGAGTACTCAACTAAGAAGCAGAGTGTTAGGTTGGGTGTTTTGAAAATAGTACCACTATATATATTTCCTTCAAGAAATCCAGTTGAAAGATAAAGAACTATGTCAAAATTTAAAAAATAGATAAAGGATACACCATGCAAACACTGAACAAAATAAAGCTGGATTTGAGATCAAAGACTATTACTAAGGTTAAAGAGGATCTGTTCACAATGATAAAAGGATCAATTCATTAAGGGGACATAGCAACCTTAAACATTTATGCACCAAATCAGAGAACTTTAAAACACACGAATCAAAAAAAGGATAAGACTTTCAAACATATATAGATATTACCATTTTTACTCATGTATAGATGTCACCTGTATATACTTATCATGTACATATAAACATACACATACATGTAAGTGTATACATGTGATTTCAATGTTTTGTTTTTATTGTATAAATCTTGCACATGTTGTCAAATTTATACCTAAATATTTTATTTATGTTCTTAACTGTAGGATTTTTATAAATACTCTTTATCAGGTTGAAGAAGCTGATTTCTATTGCTAGTTTGTTGAGTGTTTTTATTAAGAAGAAGAAGAAGAAACAGACAATTGTGAAATATATAACAGAAGTTCAAAATACATAAAGGAAAATAGTAAAATGAAAAGATGAATGGAAATATCCACAAGTCCAACTGGATACTGCAACTCCCCAGTACAGTAACTGATAGAACAAGGAGAAAATCACCAAGGACATAGAATACTTGAGCAACAATATCATCAATCAAATTGACTTATTTAATATTTTCAAAATTCAGAATTCTTGCCTCAACACATGCAGAAGGATTCTTTCTTTTTATTCAGGTACCTTTGGAACATTTACCAATATAAATTGTATTCTGATATGTAAATAAATGTCAATAAACTTTAAAGAATTAGAATCATACAAAATTTGTTCTCTCATTAAAAAGGCAATTTTCTCTTTGGCCTATGCTAGAGAAAATATAATTTCTTCACTTGCAACCAAAAGATTTTAGGATAGCACAGTTGCATGAAAAATTTCTTCATTAGAGTTGAGATTAGAAAATAGGCTTCTCATTTACGAGCAACTTTCACCTCATTGTGATTAAAATTTTTTCATAGTATTAATTTAACTTTCTTCTTTTCATCTAAATCTGACTTTTTCTTCTGGCCATTTCACTGAATATTTTTTCACCTTTACCATGGTCTCTCCAAAGTTCAACATGAAGAGAACTGGGAGAATGACTTTCTCAATGTTGTGCCGCCAGCAAACGTTATTTAGTCATTTTTGGCTAATCTTACGGGTTTCCCCTCAAATCCACATTCTTAAGGAAGAAAGCAGATACTGTGTAGCTTAGTTGTTCCAAAATTGTAGGACAGTAGACTTCATTCTTTATTAGACCATGATGTTTCAAATGTTTAGTTTAAAGCTATATGGATTCGCCACAAACAATGGTTAAATACACACACAAAAACACACACACATACACACACCCCATTTGGAAAAATTTCATGGCTTCTAAGCAAAAAAATTTTCTATAAACAGAAATAAAACATTGTAATTCAAAATGATTTTATAATCTATTATTATTGTTATTATATTACTAATTTGAGACAGATTCTCACTCTGTCGCCCAGGCTGGAGTGCAGTGGTGCGATCTCGGTTCAATGAAACCTCTGCCTCCTGGGTTTAAGCGATTCTCCTGCCTCAGCCTCCTGAGTAGCGGGGACTACAGGTGCTTAGCAACATGCCCGGCTAATTTTTTTGTATTTTTAGTAGAGATGGGGTTTCACTGTGTCAGCCAGGATGGTCTCAATCTCCTGACCTCGTGATCTGCCTGCCTCGGCCTCCCAAAGTGCTGGGATTACAGGCATGAGCCACCACACCCAGCCTATATTTTAAGATTTTAGTTATTTTAAGAAAATATGCAAATACTTATTAGTAGCTTTTAATATAATTACACTGTATTAAGGAATAATGTTACATTACTTTTATTACTCATACAGCAACTACGTTTTTTAAAAAAAAATTAAAAGTGCAAGTCTAAAATAGTTTACTAATTCACCGCTAGATCCTACATAAATAAACTCTGCTATAACTCAACGACTCTACCAGAGGTAATAGTACTATAAATTGAACCATGAAATCACTGGTAAATATCTTTTAAATTCCCCTTGAATTTCTAAAATATTGAGTCACAAGCTACGGGAGCCCTGAGAACTATCATACTTACTGATATAAGATGAAACCAAACACCTCCCTTAGGGATTATGTGAAAGGGAAGCCAGAGAGAGTCAATTTAACATTGTAGAAAACTTAGATGTGCAATAATGTCCACCACTATGTACATCATGTTTCAATACAAAGGAAAACAATTACAATAGTGGTATTTCCCATTTCCGTACATTTTTATTTATATTTGCTCATTTGACTTTACAAGAGTCCTAGAAAGAACAGAGAGTTATTATTATTCTCATTTTTTTAAAAAAGTAACAATGTTCCAGGAGATCCAGTTAATTTCCACCCTAGTTCTATGGCTATGGTTTACTTTTATAAGCCCTAGTCATAAATGGCAAAATATGAAATAAAAAGCATTTATAAATCTGATTTTTATTTGCTGCTACATTGATGACATAAATAATGGGTTTTAAAGAACAAAAAAAGAATTTAGAACACAGAGCCCCATAGGTTTACTTTGAAACAATAAATATAACAGAATGCTCTTGGGAGAACAGCATATAGACACAATTTTTTTAATCAAATAAACTCTCCTCAAAGTTATTTATCTTGTTACTATCACTTACAGCAAGGGAGTCTTGGCGCATCTGAGAAATCATAAAATAAACTCACAAATATAAAATTTAATGAGAATTCAAATAACATAAACCAATCTCATAAAAGGAAATGAGGAAATGAAATAAAAAGCAGCCAGGAAAAAAAAATCTGACTTTAGCATTTTTGATAGTTTGCCAGGTCATAGACTGCTATAAAAGAAAAAACTTTTATTAATGGATCCCAAAATTGAACTATTTGGAGAATGGAAGGAGAGATGGCCAGGGATAATATTTTTGTTGGATTGATTATAAAATTTACGACAAATGGTATGTGGCAACACCAGCACCATAATGTAAGGATAGCCCAGATTTTCAATTGTTTTTTATAATATTGTTTATTACTAAAATTAAAGTGCAGCATATAGCAGAAAGACTTCTGGTATGACAGATAATTTGCATTCATATCTCATCTTTTCAGCTGATTGATGTGCTCTCAGGAAAGTTGCTTCACCCATCTAGCTCTAGTTTTCCTCATATAATGCAAGATGCTCATACCAACAAATTAAACATTCCCATAGTAAAAGATTAGTAGGCAAATACTAAAGTACCTTAAATAAGTACTTTAAATAAATACAATTCAGTAAAACTTTCAGTTGTGTATGACAGTACTTCAAATAATAATGTTTACAAATATTCAATGAATATTTATTGAGAATTTACCATGCTACATGTGTTAGGTACTGGATATTAGATAGTCTATAGAAGGAAAGATATCAAAATAATATGTACATGAAATTTCTAGCATATTCATACACAGAAATAAGTAGTGTTATCTCATTCCAAAGGGTGGCTTTGCTCAACAATTATCCATTTTGTAGAACTTGAAAATATATAACAAGTTCTAAAATGACCAGAAAAATAATCTGAAATACTGATAGATTTCCCCATTAATATATTTCAAAAGTTATTAATGTGATATTTACACACACATTGTATTTTGCTTTCTGTTTCATTTGTTTTTCTTTTATAATTTCAATTTTATTTTAGATTCAGGGGGTACATTTGTAAGTTTGTAATATGGATATATTGAGTGACACTGAGGTTTAGGGTACAAATGATCCCATCACTCTAGTAGTGAGCATAATACCTAATAGGGATTTTTTCAGACCGTACCCCCTTTCCTCTCTACCCAGTCTGTCTGCAGTGCCTATTGTTCCCAACTTATGTCCATGTGTACATAATGCTTAGCTCCTATTTATAAGTGAGAATAGGTGGTATTTGGTTTTCTGTTTCTGTTAATTCACTTAGGATCATGGCTTCCAGCTGCATCTATGTTGCTATAAATGAGATGATTTTGTTCTTCATTATGGCTATGTAGTATTCCATGGTGTCTATGTTCCACATTTTGTTTATCCAGTCCACCATTGATGAGCATCTAGGTTGATTCCATGTCTTTGCTATTGTGAGTAGTGCTGTGATGAACATACAAGTACACTTGTCTTTTTGATAGAATGATTTCTTTTCCCTTAGGTATATACCCAGTGATGACACTACTGGGTTAAATGGAAGTTCTGTTTAAGTTTTTTGTTTTTTTTTTTTTTGAGATGGAGTCTCACTCTGTCGCCCAGACTGGAGTGCAATGGTGCGATCTCAGCTCACTGCAACCTCCACCTCCCGGGTTCCAGCAATTTTCTGCCCCAGCCTCCCGACTAGCTGGGATTACAGGCAGGTGCCACCACGCCCGGCTAATTTTTGTATTTGTAGTAGACACAGGGTTTCACCATCTTGGCCAGGTTGGTCTTGAACTCCCGACCCCATGATCCACCCACCTCGGCCTCCCAAAGTGTTGGGATTACAGGCGTGAGCCACTGTGCCTGGGCTGTTTTAAGTTCTTTGAGAAATCTCCAGTGGCTGAATTAATTTACATTTCTACCAATAGTGTATGAGCATTCCCTTTTCTCCACAGCCTCACCAGCATCTGTTGTCTTTTGAATTTTTAATAATGGCCATTCTGACTTGTGTGAGATGGAATCTCATTGTGGTTTTGATGTGTACCTCTTTGACGGTTAAAGATATTGAGCATTTTTGGTATCAGGATGATGTTGGCCTCATTCATAAAATTAGTTAGGGAGATTCCCTCTTTTTCTATTGATGGAATAGTTTCAGAGGAATGGTACCAGCTCCTCCCTTGTAACCTCTGGTAGAATTCAGCTGTGATCCATCTGGTCCTGGCTTTTTTTGGTGGGTAGGCTATTAATTGTTGCCTCAATTTCCGAGCCTGCTATTGTCTATCAGGGATCAATTCTTCCTGGTTTAGCCTTGGACGAGTGTAAGTGTCCAGGAATATCCATTCTTCTAGATTTCTAGTTGATTTGCGTAGAGGGCGTTATAAGTATTCTCTGAATGGTCGTTTGTGTATTTCTGTGAGGTGTCCAGTGGTGATATCCCCTTTAATCATTTTTTTATTGCATTATTTGATTCCTCTCTCTTTTCTTCTTTTATTAGCCTTGCTAGCGGTCTGTCCATTTTGTTGTCTTTTCAAAAAACACTCCTGGAATTCATTGATTTTTTGGAGGGTTTTTTGTGTCTTATTTCTTCAGGTTCGGCTCTGTATCTTAGTTATTTCTTGCCTTCTGCTAGCTCTCTCGCATGTGTTTTGCTCTTGCCTCTCTAGTTCTTTAATTGTTGATGTAGAGTGTCAATTTTTAGATCTTTCCTGTTTCTCTTGTGGCATTTATGTATAACATTCCCTCTACACCACTGCTTTAAATGACCTGTCCCAGAGACTTGGTCATGTTGGTTATCTTTGTTCTCATGTTTTCAAAGACATCTTCTTTCCGGCTTTCATGTCGTTATTGTTTACCCAGGTCGTCATTCAGGAGCAGGTTGTTCAGTTTCCCATGTAGTTGAGCGTTTTGATTGAGTTTTCTTAGTCCGAGTTCTAGTTTGATTGCACTGTGCGTCTGAGGGACAGTTGTTATAATTTCTGTTCTTTTACATTTGCTGAGGAGTGCTTTACTTCCAATTCTTGGTCAATTTTGGCATAAGGTTGCGATGTGGTGCTTGAGAAGATGTATATCTGTTGATTTGGGGTGGAGAGTTCTATAGATGGTCTATTAGGTCCGCTTGTGCACGAGATGAGTTCATTCTGGGATATCCTTGTTAACTTTCTGTCTCATGATCTGTCTAATGTTTGACCAGTGGGCAGTGTTGAATCTCCCATTATTATGTTTGGGAATCTAAGTCTCTTTGTAAGAGTCTCTAAGGACTGCTTTATGAATCTGGGTGCTCCTGTATTGGGTGCATATATATTTAGGAGAGTTAGCTCTTCCTGTTTGATTGATCCCTTACATTATGTAATGGCCCTTCTTTGTCTCTTTGATCTTTGATGTTTTACGTCTGTTTTATCAGGAGACCAAGGGATTGCCAACCCCTGATGCTTTTTTTTGTTCTCCATTTTGCGTTGGTAGATCTCCTCCATCCCTTTATTGTTGAGCTATGTATGGTCTTCTGCATGTGAGATGGGGTCTCCTGAATACAGCAGGACTGATGGTGTCTTTGACTCTTTACCCAGTTTTGCCAGTCTGTGTTTTAATTGGAGCATTTTAGTCCCATTAAACATTAAGGTTATATTGTTGAGTTTGCGTCCTTTGTAGGGCATGGATGCAGGCTGGAAAACCATCATTCTTATGCAAACTATCACAGAAGAGAAAACCAAACACGCATGTTTCTCACTCATAGGTGGGAAACTGAACAATGAATCACTTGGCTCGGGGAAGGGGAACATACGCACTTGGGGCCTATCAATGGGAGGGGGAGAGGGGGGGAGGAGAAGAGATTGCATTTGGGGAGTTATACATGATATAAATGATGAATTGATGGGGTGCTGCGAGTTGATGGGTGCGCACCCACCAACATGGCATAAGTATACATATGCTAACAAACCTGCACGTTTATGCCATGTACCCTGAACTTAAGTATAATAAAAAAAAAAAAAAACAAAAATACAAAAATTAGCGGGGTTAGGTGGCGGGGGCCTGTAGTCCCTAGCTAACTTGGGAGCTGAGGCAGGAGAATCGCCTTGAAACCAGGAGGTGGAGCTTGCAGTGAGCCGAATCGCACACTGCACTCTAGGCCTGGGCACAGAGCGAAGTCCTCTGTCTAAAAAAAAAACAAAAAAAAAAAAAAACAGTCCAGGCGGCGGTGGCTCAAGCTGTAATCCAGCACTTTGGAGGGCCGAGACGGGCGGATCATGAGGTCAAGGAAGATTGGACCATCCTGGCTAACATGGTTGGAAACCCCATCTTCATACTAAAAAAAACAATACAAAAAACTAGCGAGGGGGAGGGGCGGGGCGCCTATAGTCCCAGCTACTCGGAGGCTGAGGGCAGGAAATGGCTAACCGGTGAGGCGGCGCTTGCAGTGAGCTGAGATCCGGGCCACTGCACTCAGCCCAGGCAACAGAGCGAGGAACTCCGGTTCTCAAAAAAAAAAAAAGAATGGCGCAATAGACACTGGCGGCTACTTGGAGGAGAATGGTGAGAATCAAAAAACTACCTATCGGGTACTGTGCTTATTACCTGGGTGATGAAATCACTCTGTAACCACCAAACCCTGTGACATGCAATTTACTGACGCTAACAAACTTAGCACATGTATTCGCTGAACCTAAAATAAAAGTTGGAAAAAAAAAAGATATTGAGCATTTTTTCATGTTTATTGGCCACTTGTATGTCTTATTTTGAGAAGTGTATGTTCATATCTCTTTTTAAAGAGGCTATGTTTTTTGCTTGTTAAAGTTTCTTGGCTTGGCACAGTGGCTCACGTCTGTAATCCCAGCAATTTGGGAGGTCAAGGCGGGCGGATCACTTGAGGTCAGGAGTTCGAGACCGCCTGACCAAAATGGTGAAACCCCATCTCTACTAAAAAACTAAATAAAGAATAAATAAAAATACAAAAAGCCAGGTGTGGTGGTGTGCGCCTGTAATCCCAGCTACTTGGAATACTGAGGAAGGAGAATGGCTTGAACCCAGGAGGAGGAGGATGTGGTGAGCCAAGATCATGCTACTGCACTCCAGCCTGGGTGACAGAGCGAGACTGCATCTCAAAAAAAGAAATTGTTTACATTTCTTATATATTCTGGATATTAAACCTTTGTCTGATGCACAGTTTGCAAATATATTTTTTCATTCTGTAGATTTTCTGTTTACTCTGTTGATAATTTATTCTGCTGTGCAGAAGGTCTTTAGTTTAATTAGGCTCCACTTGTCTATTTTTGGTTTTGTTGCAATTGCTTTTGAGAACTTAGTCATAAATTCTTTCCCAAAGCCAAAGTCCAAAATGGTATTTCCTAGGTTTTTCTAGGACTCTCATAATTTGAGGTCTTACATTTGAGTCCTTAATCCATCTTAATTTTTGTAGAAGGTGAAAATTAGGGGACCAGTTTCATTCTTCCACACATGGCAAACCAGTTAGCACAGCACCATTTATTGAATAGGAAATCTTTTCCACATTGCTTATTTTTGTCAATTTTGTCAAAGATCAGATGGCTGTAGGTGTATGGACTTATTTCTGGATTCTCTACTTTGTTTCATTTGTCTGTGTTGGGGTGATCATACCCAATACCAGGTCGTGGGGGTGACAAAGTCCGGCAGAGTCAAAGGATTGAGAAAAGGACAGTTTGAGAAAGAAGGGTGGGACTCAGGGGGCCATCGCAATTGTGGAGGCTGCAAAGGCCCTGAGCTCTGGAAGCCCATGCTATTTACTGGTAATCCAGTAAAGAAACAGGTGATGAGAATGTGGAAGTCAAAATGTCACGTTGTATTAAGCACATGATTTACAGCTGTGATGGTTTAGTATTTGCTCTGCTACGTGAGACAATGGAGAGCAGGTTCTTTTCAATCAAGATACAATCGATCCTGGAGAGCAAGGAGCAAGGATCCAGCAAATCTAGACATATACCAGAGTCACAAGCCCTGGATTCTATCCAAGCCACGAGCCCTGGATTCTATCAAAGCTGCAAGGGATTTTATGCCCTGGGCTTAGATGATGGTGCATCAGGGTAGACTTACACCCTTTAGCACAGAGCTTGATGTTCCAAAGGACACAATGGGTTTTAGACCTTGGACCCTGGACATGTTCCAAGACTCTTTTACATTATGTCAGACATGCAAGCCCTGCCTCAGCTTCTCCCAACACTCAGCTTTTCCCAACAGTCTATGAGTGTATTTTTGTACCAGTACTATACTGTTTTGTAGCCTTAAAGTATAGTTTGAAGTCAGGTAATGTGATGCCTCCAGGTTTGTTCTTTTTGCTTAGAATTACTTTGGCTATTTGAGCAATTTTTTGGTTCCATGTGAATTTTAGAATAGTTTTTTCCAATTTTGTGAAAAATGATATTGGTAGTCAGATAGGAACAGCACTGATTAGGGCTTATGGTCATTTTGACAATATTGATTCTTCCAATTCATGAGCATGGACTGTTTTTCGATTTGTGTCATCTGTGAGTTCTTTCAGCAGTGTTTTGTATTTGTCTTTGTAGAGATCTTCTCCTTGGTTAACTGTATTCTTAGATGTTTTATTTTTTTGTGGCTATTGTAAATGGAATTAATTGCTTGATTTGGCTCTCAGCTTTGATTTTTGTACACTGATTTTGATTTTTTACACTGATTTTGTATCTTTTCTGAAGTAATTTTTCAGTTCTAGGAGCCTTTTGGCAGACCCTTTAAGGTTTTCTAGGTGTAGAATCACATCGTCAGTGAAGAGAGATAATTTGACTTCTTTTCCTGTATGGATGCCTTTTCTTTCTTTCTCTCACCTGATTGTTCTGGCTAGGACTTTCAGTACTGTGTTGAATAGGAGTTGGTGAGAGGGCTTTCTTGTCTTGCTCCTGTTCTTAAGAGGAGGGTCTCCAGCTTTTGCTTATTCAGCATATGTTGGTTGTGGATTTCTTATGGATGATTCATTATTTTGAGGTGTGTTTATTTGATGAGGGTTTTTATGAAAAAAACTTGCATTTTATCAAAAGCTTTTTCCATGTCTATTGAGATGATCATATGGGTGTTTTTTGTTTTTAATTCCGTTTATCTAGTGAATCACATTTATTGATTTGCATATGTACATACATTTAAAAGGCAAATAATACTAAAAGCAGTCCTCAGCTGTCCCACCCTCATTTCTGACCTCTGGGGTAAATCCCTTTGAGCACTTTTAACTATTTTATTTTTCTGATATTTATTTCAACATATTTAGATAACAGTGTTTGTAGCACTTATTGATTTTTTGATATACCACATATCAATTTCATTTTATTTTATACCATGATATGTCTTCTATATCTATCACCTTCATCTTTTTCTCCATAGATTGTTTTGGTTTTTTATTGCTGCCTGCCATGACAAGTTATCTAAAGTTTGCCTCAAAAACACAAAATACCATCTCACAGTTCAGGTAGGTCAACTAGTTTATTCTCTGGATCTCACCAGCCCCAAATCATGTTTTCCAGCCTGGGCTAGTATCTGGAGGTTCTTAGGAAGAATCTGCTTCCAGTCTCTCTTGGGTGGTTTATAACATTCAATTACCTGTGACAGCATTCTCAGATTCTCATTTTCTTCTTGAATATCAGCTGATGACTGTTCTTTACTTTTAGATGATTCTCCCTGTTCCTTGCACATGGTTTCCTATATCTCAGAACCAGTGCAATCAAGGTATGAACATAAAGAGGTAGGAATCACTATAGGTAAACGTAAACACTGCCACAGTCTGCCATCCAGCCCCCAGTGCTTCACAGTCCTTTCACATGCTAAATGCACTCATCACCTACTAAGGTTCCTAACAGTCTCATCCCCTTATGGCATTTGCTCAAAGTCTATAATTTCATCATCTAGATCAAGTCCAGGTACAGATGATATTACTTGTTATAACCTAGTAAGTACAGCTTTTCGGGTACAATTATTTACCATCTGTGGACCTGTAAAACTAAAGAGAAAAATGGTCATTCCCAAACATAGCTAACCAATAATGGGACATGTATAGAACAACAGCTATAGCTATTCTAGATCAGAAATGGAGAAGTGAAGGTAAAAAGGAGTCACTGGTCCATTGCAGTTTGACATTCATGTGGACAAATTCCAGCCACAGTTTCTGGTTTATTGGATTCAAAGCCTAGTAATAATCTTCCCTGACTCCCACTTCTACTATTTGGGCTCTTGGTTTTGCCTTCTCAAACTTCCTTTTACATAAAAAGCAGTATGTATGTATAAAGAAATTATATCAGCCTAATATCTGCCAGTAGAATTCTGGGGTTCCAAGGGTCTCTTTTTATTTTGCATCCTGTTTGTCTTGTTCGGTCCAAGCACGTAGTTTCTTGCTGAAATAAACTTCTTAAAAATTATGGGGCCGGGCGCGTTGGCTCATGCCTGTAATCCCAGCACTTTAGGAGGCCGAGGCAGGTCGATCACGAGGTCAGGAGATTGAGACTATCCTGGCTAACACGGTGAAGCCCCGTCTCTACTAAAAACACAAAAAACTAGTCAGGCAAGCTGGTGGGCACCTGTAGTCCCAGCTACTTGGGAGGCTGAGGCAGGACAATGGCGTGAACCCGGGAGGCGGAGCTTGCAGTAAGCCTAGATGGTGCCATTGCTCTCCAGCCTGGGAGACAGAGCAAGACTCCATCTCAAAAAAAAAAAAAAAAAAAAAAAAAAAAAAAAAAAAGTTATGTAGATCCCATGTATTTCATTGGGTTTCACTCCTTTATGATATTCTCTGCAATAATGACAGGATGGAGAAGGATGGAAATCAGGATAATGGCCATAGTTTAAGAGAATAAAGTTATATTTTTGTCTTTTCTATATGAATTCAACTTATCTATGATTTCTCTTTATGATGGAAATACAAAACAATAATAAAGGTATATTCTAAGTCAATATCTACATACTATGTGTAAAAGGCTGTATTAGTTTTCTCCAATAAAGTTACCACATCCAGAACCAAAGTAATAATTGGTATCAACACCTGAACAAGTAGTTCATTTTTATAACTCTTTTTTTTTCACATTGGCCAAACAGATAAGTGTGGATGGGGTAAGAATCACATTTCTCAATTTACTACCTATTATCTTAGCAATTTTTCCAAGGTAGGTAGTATCGTTTTTAGTTTACTATCTTGTCAGGGCATTCATATAGAACGATTTTGTATTCTTCTCACCAAAATAATAATTTAACACCCTTCCCACCTCTGTACGTTTTTGTGACAAGTGCAAAGATTCTGACAGAAACCAAGTATATTTATTTCCCAATATATTTTCTAGGACTGAGTAAATAACCCCAGTAAGCCTCCATGGTTCCACTGGATCCCTGTGAGACTGACTTAAGTCAACTCTTCAATTGTCACTCAACTACATTAATTCATGTCTTGTAACATTTAGGGTCTTTGGGGATAAGCACAAAAAGTCTATATCAATTAACTCTAGGAATATCTGCAGGGGAAGGGGTATTTTCTAGTGTATAATCAACTTGCTGATTCTTCATGTCCCTTTGGCAAAGTCTCAAGTGAACTTTTTTATTTATTTATTACACTTTAAGTTCTAGGGTACATATATACACAACTGCAGGGTTTGTTACAATATGCCTATACATTGGTCTATGTTGGTAAGCCTGCACCCATTAACTGGTTCATTTACATTGGTATATCTCCTAATGCTATTTCTCACTCCCCCGCCCAACATGACGTGCACCAGTGTGTGATGTTCCACTTTCCTGTGATCCAAGTGTTCTCCATTGTTCAATTGCCACCTATGAGTGAGGAACATGCGGTGGTGTTTGGTTTTTTGTCCTTGTGATAGTTTGCTGAGAATGATGGTTTCCGTTCATCCATGTCACCGTACAAAGCATGAACTCATCCTTTTTTATAGCTGCATGTTTCCGAGTGTATATACTGCTGCCACATTTTCTTATCCAGTCTAGGCATGATGACATTTCGTATTGGTTCCAGGTCTTTTGCTATGTGAACAGTGCTACAATAAACATACGGTGTGCATGTGTCTTTAGCGCCAGTATCTATTTATAATTCCTTTGGGGTATAATACCCGTCATGGATGGCTGGGTCAAATGATTTTTTAGTTTAGATCCTTGAGAGAATCGCCACACTGTCTTCCCACATGTTGAACTGTTTACAGTCCCACCACAGTGTAAAAGTGCTCCTATTTTCTCCACTCCTCTCCGCACCTGTTGTTTCCTGACTTTTTAATGGGTTGCCCATTCTAACTGGTGTAGATGGTATCTCATTGTGGTTTTATTTGCATTTTCTGATGGCCAGGTGATGTGAGCATTTTTTCATGTGTCTGTTGTCTGCATAAATGTCTTCTTTGAGAAGTTGTCTCTCATTCCTTCGCCCACTTTTGATGGGTTGTTTGGTTTTTTTTCTTGTAAATTTGTTTTGAGTTCTTTGTAGTTCTATATATTAGCCCTTTGTCAATGAGTAGATTGCTTCTCATTTGTAGGTTGCCTTTTCACTTTGATGGTAGGTTTCTTTTACTGTGGCAGAGCTTTTAATTAGAATCCATTGAATTTGACTTTTGTTGCCATTGCTTTTGGTGTTTTAGACATGAAGTCCTTAAGTTGATAGGCACTTCAGGCAAGTTCTCTAGGATTACAAATCAATGTGCAAAATCACAAGCATTCTTATACACCAATAACGACAGAGAGCCAGATTCGTGAATGATCCAATTCACCAATTGCTTCAAAGAGAATAAAATACCTAGGAATCCAGTCTTACAAGGGATTAAAGGGACCTCTTCAAGGAGACCTTACAAACCATGCTCAGTGAAATAAAAGGCACAAACAAATGGAGAACATTCCCATGCTCAGGATAGGAAAGAATCATATCGTGAAAATGGCCATACTGCCCAAGGTAATTTACAGATGCAATGCCATCCCCATCAAGCTACCAGTGACTGTCTTCAGAGATTTGGAAAACACTACTTTAAAGTTCACATGAAACCAAAACAGAGCCCACATTGCCAAGACAATCCTAAGCCAAAAGAACAAAGCTAGAGGCATCACGCTACCTGACTTCAAACAATACTACAAGCCTACAGTAACCAAAACAGCACGGTACTGGTACCAAAACAGAGATATAGACCCACGGAACAGAACAGAGTCCTCAGAAATAATACCACGCATCTACAACCATCTGATCTTTGACAAACCTGACAAAACAAGAAATGGGGAAAGGATTCCCTATTTAATAAATGGTGCTGGGAAAACTGGCTAGCCATAAGTAGAAAGCTGAAACTGGATCCTTTCCTTAAACCTTATACAAAAATTAATTCAATATGGATTAACGACTCAAATGTTAGACCTAAAACAGTAAAAATCCTAGAAGAAAACCTAGGCAATACCATTCAGGACATAGGAATGGGCAAGGACTTCATGTCGAGTGAACTTTAAAGGCTAGATGGTAACTTTAGTGGCTCAAGTAACTCGAGTAACTTTAATGGCTAAACCCGTGGCTAGATGGTAGGATCTTTGATCAAGGATCTCAACCTCTTTATGTAGCACTCAGTTTGTTAGTGGGCTTAAGAGCCCTTACATAAAGTAAGAGTACATGAATCTCCACAATATTAGCTAGATTCGGATTTGACCAAAATATTTGAAATTTCCACCTATAAATGTCAAGCAAATCCACACCCAGCTGCAAATTTAAGGATCCCGTGATTAGTTAGAACTGTCATAAATACTTATATGTTGAAACAGTCTGGTTTCTATATAATTTTTGTAGTTTATTTTATTAATTGATTCTACCTTGCCTATGTTATTTAAGCAATAGCACCAAACTCTGTTACACTGGGATCCCATTTTTTTTCCCATTGAAATCATGGAATTTAGCCCTATTACGGCACCATTTTCACCTTCTTTCTCACTTAAATTCTGATTTTCAAAGGCAAATCACCAGTGGTTTCTCGAGTGATGCTGGCACACTGTGACCAATGTATTTATTAATTCTTTAACGCAGGGCATGACCTCTCTTATTGACAGGGGGGTGTAGTTTACAGGTAGCTGGGCATATTTCTTGTAATAAATTCATTCCAAGATACTAATTTTCTTGGAACTTTCAGATTCCTTCTCTGCAGTATGACCAGGAACTCCTGGCATACATCCTCATGAAGTAAAGGCTACCTTGCATCCAGGCTTCAACTACACAATCAAATCAACTTTCAAGCATTGAGGCCACTAATTAAAAACAAAATCCCTGGTAAATGCAACCCTGTCAAGGACAGGCCTTCAGGTAATGTGAGGTGCTGGATTAGATACCAAGGAAAAATGCTTGCTTCTACCAGTAGTGCACCCATCAAAAATGCTTCTAAATATGTAAGACCATTTCTTTACAAAGGAAGCATGTTACCTGAAAAAGTAAAAGGTATTTAGGGAAACATGAGGTTCAAAGTTCTTAGCTACATCCATGAGTGTACATATGCAACAATCGTATGTCTCAAGTTCTTGCTGCTTCTTCAACAGTGCTCACATTAGTGTAAGAGAGCTGGTGAAATTGAGCATTAATTTGATACTTCAAGGTCCTTAATCATTCCAATCCGCAGTCGAATTTGGTCCTCATAGGAGAGATAACATCTTCCTTTAAAGCTGCTATAGAGGACTTCCAATTTTAATCAGATAACTTTAATTACATAATAGTTTTGTCTTTTTTCTGTCTATTTGATTCCTAGAGCTAGCCCAACAAGATATGTGACTTCACAACTTTTATAGTCACCTATATTGCCCTAATGATTCATTGCTACAGCTATGTGATTTCCCAAATCCTGGCCTTCCACCTGCATTTCATGTCATGCTATCAATTGACCTAAGGATTAGACATGTCTCATTGTCTCTAGACAAGAAAGTTATTCCTCTTTTCCTTCAAACTATGGGTCAGCCTAATCTGAGAAATGTATTCAATTGCTACTTTTCTCATCACTTGCAGGACCAATTAGCTAACAATTAGTTTTTTCATTAATAAACAGATAGCATGCTAGAAACAAGATAATTTGAGGAGTACTGCCTTATAAATAAAGAGGTAATTCACAATTGTAGCAATGGAAAGAAGCTACAAGCGATATACATCAATGAGAGATATAACTGTTACCACTCCTGAACCCAAAGACACAATAGAAGTAATAAATTGTCTGAATTCTGATAGAGAAAGTAATTGTATTAATGTTTTAGGACTGACACACACACACACACACACACACACACACACATTGGGTGGCTTAAAAAAAAAATGAAATATACTCTAATCATTCTGGAGACTAGAAGTCCGAAATCAAAGCGTCAGTAGAGCCTAGCTCTCTCTGGAGATTTTGAAGGAGAATCTACCCTTGCCTCTTCCTGGCTTCATGAGGTTGTACAGAAACATGTTTGATGTTCCTTGGTTTATAGCTGCATAAGTACAATATCTGCCTCCATCTTTACATGACTATCTTCCCTGTATTTATTTATGTCTCTGTGTTTTTTCTCTTCTTATAAAGACAAGTCATATTGAATTTAGGGTCCACCATATGCCAGTATGGCCTCATTTTAACTAATTACATTCACAGAGGTGCTACTTCCAAATTAGGTCACATCTGGAACTCTGAGAAGCACATAAATTTTGTTCGGGTGGAAAGGGGAGTGAGTACTATGCAACCCAATATAATTATATAGAGTATGTGCTTGAAAGGAGCTTTATCCTTCATAAAAGTGATACAATTAACTTGAATTGACCTAGAAATGATGAAGCTGGGAAAATAAATATGCTGATTCTACTCTTTCACTCCATCTAGATCTCTTGCCAGATTTCACATTGACCAACACCAACTAGAACCTAGAAGACATATAGCCCATTTGTCAGACACTTGGGCAGAGAGCCAGGTGAAGGAAGGTATTACGTCAACCTTAAAGAGCAAAAAATATTCATCACACACCTAAAGGCATCCCCAGAAGCCTAAATAAATGCACTAGGTTTCCAAACATTATGAAAAGTGTACAAAAATTAAGTACCCATTGTAATAGAATGATAAAAGTAGGAGGATATTGTCTAAACTTCAAAAGCATTGAATTTTAAAATTGCTATTGATAGAATTTGTCCATCTTTACTCTGGAATTTTATTTACGGTTCAGATTTTCAAGAAGTAGAAAGTGATAGATACTCAAGAGAAATAAAAGATGTTTAAGAAAAGACTATTATATTAACATATTTTGAAAGTCTAATCCCATGGAAGGCCACTAATGTTATAGGCTAACCGAAAAACACAATTAATTTTCTGGGGATGCTTAGGAGTAATAAAGTGACTATTATCCCTCTTCAGGAATGACAGACACCAGATATCTGAAAACCGATTATGAGAACATCTTTCTTATCTTCCAGCCAAATATAACTATATTTTGGGGAGTCTTTTTAAAATTATGATTGATATGGCTTGGAACAAACCAATCTCCTATTATCCAAAGTGAATAAGCATTTTCAACAGGAAAAAAAAAAATCATTGAACTATTTATTCATTAAAAGGAAAACAATACGCCAGGCGCGGTGGCTCACGCCTGTAATCCCAGCACTTTGGGAGGCCAAGGCGGGTGGATCACAAGGTCAGGAGATCGAGACCATCCTGGCTAACAAGGTGAAACCTCGTCTCTACTTAAAATACAAAAAAAAAAAAAATTAGCTGGGCGTGGTGGCGGGTGCCTTGTAGTCCCAGCTACTCGGGAGGCTGAGGCAGGAGAATAACATGAACCTGGGAGGTGGAGCTTGCAATGAGCTGAGATCACACCATTGCACTCCAGCCTGGGCAACAGAGCGAGACTGTGTTTCAAAAAAAAAAAGGAAAGCAATAACATATTTAGGTTAAGATTATGTCAATGCAGGACTCTCTAATGTATCATCTCTCTATAAATGAAAATATTATTAGGAAAATAACAATGAAGTACTCATATCGGCACTGAAAATTTAGACTAGCAGTCTTCATCAGTATCAAGGAAGAATGTCTACTAGGAGCAAGATTTAGTGGCCTCTCTTTGTATATGTCAGCCTCTGAATTAAAACACCAATTAACAAAGCTAGCCTTGGGCTTTGTTTATCCCCATGTCTTACCTTAACTGAAAGATGAGTCTGTGTTTCAATCAGAAACCCGGTACGGGAATACTGCTTTCCTAAGTATCCATTGCCTCACTGGTTCCCCTGCCAGGACTCCCTCCCTCTCTACATACATTTAGACACTACACATCTCATGACTGGGATAAAAGAGAACAGATATTGACATTTGGCATTCTCAAGTTAGAACCCTTTCATCTAAAGCACTGCAGCTGAGAGGAATAAATGTCATTTATAATGTGTGTGATGCGTGTGTGTGCACTTTCCTGCTCTGCAAATGATCAAATGGAAGCTATATTATCAGGGACCCAAATTATCTTCCTTATTGTCAGAAATTATGTAAATAGCCTTAATTTAAGCATAAAAGTTTATAATAACATACACCAAAACAGCTACAAAGGTCACTGGAATGTATATAGTTTAGTTTTAAATTTTTATCACAAACGTTTGTATTTTCAAGTCATTCTACACTATTTCTATATATCTTTTGTTAAGAAAAAGAAAACACATTTGAAATGAAAGAAATGGCAAACAGAAAAGCAGAAAAGAAGAAAGTAAAATAAAAGATTTAAAAACTCCTGTCTATATATATTATGAATGTTTGCAGCAGTGGTTGAACAGACCAGTGAGTTCAGAATAATACTCATAACATAGAACATAATTTTTGAACTTGTATCTTAAAATAAAGTTGTGCCAGTGTTTATGTCTTAATTCTCTGTTATTTTGCTCACAACCTAGTAATCGCATGCGTTTTGCTGCACAGAGTGTAGTTTCGCAGTGCTACACTATAGTGTATTTTAGCTTGAGGTGTGATGCTATTTTTGTTGTTTTATTTTGTTTTTTTCAGCCAACCTAATTTATCTGAACCTTATTTGAAAACCAGATATTTCTGTAATGCTTAAAGACTTAGTTCAACTGGGCGCGGTGGCTCATGCCTGTAATCCCAGCACTTTGGGAGGCTGAGGTGGGTGGATCACTTGAGGTCAGGAGTTTGAGACCAGCTTGACCAACATGGTGAAATCCTATCTCTACTAAAAGTACAACAATTAGCTGGGCGTGGTGGGACAAGCCTGTAATCCTAGCTACTCGGGAGGCTGAGGCATGAGAATCATTTGAACCCAGGAGGCAGAGGTTGCAGTAAGCTGAGATGGCACCACTGCACTCCAGCCTGGGTGACAGAGACTCTGCCTCAAAGAAAAAACAAAACAAAACAAAACAAAAAAAATACTTAGTTCAGGGGCCAAGCATGGTGGCTCACGCCTGTAATTCCAGCACTTTGGGAGGCTGAGGCAGGTGGAACATGTCATGTCAGGAGTTCAAGACCAGCCTACCAACATGGTGAAACCCCATCTCTACTAAAAATACAAAATTATCTAGGCCTGGTGGCAGGTGCCTGTAATCCCAGCTACTTGGGAGGCTGAGGCAGGACAATCACTTGAACTCAGGAGGCAGAGGCTGCAGTGAGCCGAGATCATGCCATTGCACTCCAGCCTGGGCAACAAGAGTGAAACTCCGTCTCAAAAAAAAAAGATTTAGTTCAAATATTTTAAGATGTCTTCCTGAAATGGGTACTCTACAGTGATACATCTTTTCTCCTAACTACTATTAAACTTATCTAGCTTTTACATTAATGTAGTTTTTTAAATTCATAATTATTGTGTTGAATTGCATCTTCTCAACATGCTGTGCTAGAAATCAAATTTGCCATTGTATTTTCATTCAAACCTAGCATAGGTGACATGTTTTTTTCAGCAGTATAGACCATAAAAATTTTATGTCCCTCACAGACAAAATTATGCTAGGCAGGCATATAGAGAAATGCTGATAGATAGATAGATAGATAGATAGATAGATAGATAGATAGATAGATAGATAGATAGACAGATCATAGATTATTAATGACTGATGGATAGATGGATAAACAGATGGATTTAAGTTAAAATGACAAAGAACTCATTTACAGACTATCTTAAAACTAAACCATTTATATAGTAACATAAGTAACAAAATTCATTTTTCCATTGCAAAGTTATTTTATGGTCTTAGTGAACAGACACATTTTGGAAGACTTTGGGTCATCATTAGTATTGATATAAAGTTTGAATTCCTGGAAAATTAAATGTACAAATGAACTGCCTCCTTTTTTCTCTAGTATTTATGTAACTATGTAGAACTAAACTGCTAGCAATGGACACTGAATCTACCATCATGCTGACCGTGAAAAAAGATTATAGAGATCTAAATTTCATTACAACCTTTGCCTACTTGGCCAGGTATTTTGCTTATTACATATTTGTGATCACTTAGTCATAAATATTATCTAAAGTTCTCTTTCTTACATAACAGAAAAAGTATTAGCTAGCACTCTAGTATTTCTATCAATAAGAGTATTCTTCTTTCAGATATTTTCAGTATATACTATTGAAACATACCTTTTAAAAACTAAGGTCATACCAAAGAATATTTCAAATTTCTACAATGTTTAGAAGTATCAAGTCAACAGATATCACTCTATGCTAATTAGAACATTGAGAATGTTCAGTGAGTGTTCAGTAAATGCCTTACTAGGCATTTTTCTTTGAAATGAGATACCTATGAACATGAAAAAGTTGAAAAGTTCCTACTTTTAAGGAACTTGTAACCCAGTAGAGAAGACTGGTTTGTACACAATCATACAATGTAATTAATATTATTTTGAATTTATGTACAATGACCAGATGTACATACACAGGTGAGGGAGTGTTTAACCCTGCCTCTAAAGGAGGAGAAAAGATGTAACCAAAGAAATAATATTCAAATTAACTCTTCAAGGATTCACCCATTTATTTGTTTATGCACTCTTTTTATAAGAACTTCTATGTTCTCCTTTTTGAGAACCCCTATGTTCCAGGCATTGGGATAAGTAATAAAGAATTTCCTTGATCTCTTACAGCCTAATGTAGGAGACAGAAATGACTTAATCTTAATGAATATATAATTACAATGTAAAGTATATTCTATGAAGACAAAGAATGTGCATCTGTAAAAACATATAAAATGATATACAAATGTACCCCAAGAAAATGTTGCTTAAGCGTGCTGGAGTTAATTAGGCAGAGGGAAGGATGAAATTTTAAAAAGATAATTTTATGTACAAAGACTGTTTGATAGAAGGAAGTAGGACACACTCAAAATGATTTTAAAACCACCAAAACCACAACAAAAGCCTTACAGTGGAGCGGAGTACTGAGGGAGGGTAATATAAGACGTGCTGAAACCCTAGTCAAGGCCAGTTAGGCAAGACTTGTAGGCCATATTAAAGACTATATACCATATAATAAGAACAATGAAAACCATTGAGAGGTTTTAAATCGAATTCTACCGCTCTAAGAAAATAATTTCGTACAATCCTGACATGAAAGTAAGAGTGCATGTGGCATATTCAGAGAAGGGGAACTAGGTGAGTATAACCAGAGGAAGTTGGAGATTTGGAGGTGACCAAGACAGCCTTAACATTCCTCTCCCAGCAAGTTGAGAAAACTTTTAGACAAGCATCTTACTGATTTTAGGCCCCTACTTTTTTTAGAGCACTTATTTAAAAAAACCTGTCATTGTAAGTTCTTTCTCTGTCCCTTGGACATGTGAACATTTTCAAAAGCTCCTTGTCATTTTTTTCAACGCAGCAATGTTCTTCTCAATAACCTGAGAATCATCCCTTTGATATGCAATTATCAAGGAAGACAGCACCCCTATCTCAGTTTCTGTGGGAGGGTAAGCCTAAATTTAACAGGTTCCTTGCTCCAAGTTTTAAAACTATTCCTGTCATGAAGCTATGAGAAAGTTAAATTTAACTTTGGGTAAAGCCATTAGTAAATACAGATGGCCTATGACCCCTCATCCCCAGCCCAGCTCTTAAAATCTCTCCAGTCCCATGTTTTGGTAGAGTTGAGCTTAAAGTGGTTCAGGCCTTTCTCCACTATTGCCACTGTCTTAAATAGTCTTTCCTGCCTTTGATTTTGTCCAATACAGTTTTGCTTTGACAGAAATGAGACCAGAAAACATCAAACAACAAATTAAAGAGCTTGATTCTTTTATTATGCAATGTGAAAACAGCCACTAGTTTTAAGCAAAAGTAAGGACCATATAATTTAGAAAGATACTTTTTGGGACAATGAAGACGAAAGATAGAAAAGTAGATAAAGGACATATTGAGAGCACAAAAGGATCTGAAATTGGTTGGATTTGAAAGAAAAGTTAGAAAAGAATTCAAATCTGAAAATGCAAGGTTTATAAATTAACTGAATGGATAGATACTGATGTCATAAATTATTTTTCTTTGTACCTGTTTTTCTTGCCTGAAGTGCTCTATTACCAACCTTCTCCATATGGCAAATTTCTTCAAGATCTTCCTTATATGTTATTTCATCTTTGTTGGTTTCCCTCATGCTTCCCAGTGTAATTAGTTGTTCCTTCCTATGGATTCCAGAGTTCTTTAGACATACTTGCACACTGTGATGTCTATTATCCTGATTGTCTATTTGTTCACTTCCTAGTGTGCCACATTTTATGTAGAAGGAAATGACTGTGTCTTATTCATATTTGACCTTTCAATGTCTAGCATTGTATGTATTACATAAAAGTTAAAGTCACAGGAATAGGCAAGTAAGCATAATGATAAAGTCACAAGTCTATAAGTGAAAATAAAAGGAGGCTGGTTGTCATGGTATGTTGCAAGGGAAGGAACATGGATGATCATGGAAGAAAGACCTGTGGTTTTTGTTTTAATGTAACAAGTAATATAATATTTGAAGTTACAAAAGCCATAGGATTTGAAATAAAACAGAAGCAGTAAAAGGAAATTTTTAACAAAACTGACTGAAAGTTGAACTGTAACTCTTAATTAATACAGTCACAGGGAATACCTCCAGAGGACTTGGAAGATGAGTGAATGCACAGATCTCTAAAAATACATGGCAACAACCTAGCCCCTGGAGATGTGATGTTATGGTGTGACTGCAGAGCTGCATTAAGAAGCAAATATTACATTTCATTAAGAAGCAGAGTTGCATGGAAAAGCATTAAAATGCAAAGATATTTAAGAAAGGTTTGTCTTAGGATAGACACATCTACCTTTACTTTTTAGAGCGAGGAGAAAATTAACCACTGAAGGCAAGAAGAAGTGCTACATCATTGGAGAGGCCAAAGACGAAGTTGAGATCATTGCTGAGCTTTGCTAAGGAGGTTATTTCAGCTGCCTTAATAGAGGAAGAAAATTGACACATGCTGGGAATGTAAGGTTCTTGCATAAAATTGTGTGTGCAAGGACTATCCTTACAATATTTTGGAATCTCAAATTATTGCTATGTGGGACTCAACATATTAGAAAGTACTCAATAAGTGTTTGTTAATTTGAATTGAATTGCTGCATAATCTGTAGTCTAGTGATTTATTTTAAATACATGACTTCAATCTTGGTAATATAGCCTTATTTAATCAATTATCTAACTAAAATGTTTCCTATAGAGAATACTAATTAAACAATGTAATGATCTGTCTACATACATAAGGGATAAATTAGCCCAACAGCTAGCATATAATAGCTATTCAAAGAAAAAACTATTTCCTTCCCCTTGTCTTTTCTTCCCCATAACAAAAGCACCTAAGGAAATAACCAACATTCTATTATACTTCAATAAATACTGAAGTGAAATATAGAATATTTGCTAATATTTAAACTAGGACAATGATAAATAAAACCTAATTCAAACACAAATATTCTTTAAGAAATTTGAAGTTTTCTAAACTTAATTATATATAACTATATACATAATATGTATCATTGCACCGTATACATGGTATAAAAAAATTGAATGATCCCAAAGTAATATATTTAATAAAAGTTGGTAAATATATTGTTAAAGAATAGAATGTTGCAACATTTTCTATCTTTAAAATTAAAAATTACAAATTCTGGGTAGCTGGCATCATAATTGACCCATCTGAAGAACCTATACCTACCTTTCAGTGAGTTTTTGCTCTTGTGAGACATACAATTTTTTTCTTTATTCATTTTTAATCATGTATTTATTGCTTTGATGAGTTTGCTTAACTAAAAGAATTTTATTAAATTTGTTAAGCCATTTAAGGTTATTCGCCTGTTTGACTCCACTTCAAAAAAAAAAAGTCATGGTATAAAATTGACATCCCACAAATAGTTTAGCTAAGAAAGATACTATAAAACAAAAGTGTTATCTAGTAGGTGTAGTATAATAGATAATGAAGATTAATGGCATATTTAATGATATTGTACTTATGATAAACATGCCCATCATTATAAGTTCAACCGTGGCAGAGAGAAATATCTCAGTATATGAAAATGTTAAAGTTAAAATGACACCTGAAAGTCACCCAATTAAATTATTCTTGTCACAGATGAGTGCACTGCATCCTTTAGATATTAGGTTTTATGTGCAAGTTTTCAAAGCAAGTTAACAACATAGCCAACCTATACCCCAGGATACTATGATATCAATCCAGTTTCTTACTCTCACTCAGTCCCAGTTTTCTCAGCTGTAAAATAGAGTAAAAATACCTTAAGATCTTATTTTAAAGGAAGAAATGAGATTTCCTAAGTCCCATATTAAATGATTGTTGCTGGTCTTATTATGACACCTGCCCCAAATTAATATCATTATCCTTTCCCAGCCTCAACTGGGGAGTATTAACAATAAGAGAAAACAATAATCTGAATTCAGGAGCAATCTATTTTCTAAATATCTGTGGTTAATTTATTTAATAAATGTAATCAAATCATTTCTCATAACTTTATTTTCTCCAAAAGCAGAAATAAAGAATTAGTATAATTACCTTTTGTAATATGATAAACTTGATAGACTGTTTGCATTTCCTTATCTATAAAGCAAACTAGTATGCAAGATAAACAAAAACCTTATACCTGATTTTCCTGATTTTCCAACACATCAAGGTAGTTCTATTTATCTCAAGATTGGGAGTAGGTGAAAATCTTTAACATATTCAGTTTAGTATTAAAATAAAATTTCCTTTTGTTATATTGATTTATTTATGGAATAAATAATACTTTACAGGAAATAAGGAAACAAGGAGAAAACAAAATCTAACATATTAGGCCGTAATAATTGATTAACACTTTAAAACTCTAAAAATTCCACAAAAAAAATGAGAATCATTGCTGAAACAATCATTTCATTCAGTTAATCCTGTACTCAACAATTTAAGTTAGTCATTTTCTATCGTATGAAAATTATAAAATTCAAGAGTATATTATAAAATTAAACAGCCTTAATCCTGGGTGAAGAATATTATTTAAGTGAAATACCAATTACCTTCTGTTTCTCCTTTTGGGCAAGACTGAAAAAGGATCTTCTCTTCCCAAACCAGGGATTAGGTCCCAAAAAAGATCAAAATGCTACAACAGGACCAAAAAATAACTGGGTCTAAACAGGAGTTATAAGCAAATCTAGGCAAGGTTAATGAAGATGGATAACAACAATAAAAGGATTAGAAAATAATGAGAAGCAGAAGAACTGGGATAGAGAAAAAGAGGTGAGGATGAACAACCAAGCATATTGAGAAACAACTCAGTTATACTCAAAAGTTTTCTTTTCCTTGCCTCTTATGAGTGATGCAATCTCTTCTTCCAAATCCATGAAAAAACTCATGTGAAAACAAGCCTCTCTATATAAAAAATACCATAACTAAAGTCTTATTATTTGATATTTAATTCATGGCCATTTTACTGTCAAAATTTAATTTTAGCTAAAATATTTGTAAAGGTATTCTATTTGTATAAACAAAATCACTTAAAAGAACTTAGAGCCTTCCTTAATTGCTTGCTAACTTCATTTTATAAATATTGATCAATGAAACAGTTAGGGACCTGACAGGAAGGACCTAGCATGCTCAAACAGAATAATTGAGGCTCGCAATATGGAAACTATTTATACATGTGTAGGTAGGGACAGAAACTCAACAGTGTGTGTGAAGTACCCTGGAAATGGCAACAGCAGGGATACACTATTACCCACAGCCCTTAGTATGCCTTAATTAATTGTTGTTACCCAAGAAGTACTAGGAGCTTCGGGCAAGGGCTATCTGAGAGGAACTATGGATTTTAAAAAGGTATGTAGTCAATTTCTAGTGACCCTGCAGAGAACACCAAGGGTACCATGACCTCGAGGTCTTTTACAACCTAATTATTTGGCTGGTAGCTCCCAACAGCCAAACCCAGTTGGAAGCTAGAGGAGTAGAGAGCTTGTTAATGCAGTCCATATAGGCCAGGCTTCTGGAGCAGAAAGCAGAAAGAAAACTGGAGAGTGGATCCACATGGGCACACATTATATCCAGAAAGGTGCTACTATAATAACATGGGTTTATGTCAATCTGAAGACACTCCTACCTAAAACCTAAAATTTTAGCCATGACAAATGGCCATTGAATATGGTAGCAGAGAATACAATGAGGAAAGGAAAATATTAAGTAAAAAAGCAGTACTGCTGCAATCTCTGCATCAGTAACTAATCATAAGGTCTAATTTGGTAATGAGAATTTCCTTCTACTGCAAAGTACGTGCTTTCTGTCATTTCTGGCATCACCTGTGCAGGAAATGTTTATAAACCTTCTGGGTTAAACCAAAATTTCATTCTTGTAACGCCTGAGTCCTTGGTGATCCTGTCTTTATTGGCCTGATTAAATTTTCTAGTGATCAGGACTGTTGGGCAAGAAAATACTGGAAAGCACCCCAATGAATCCTATAGATCCTAGGCATGGTTCTTATTGTCCCACTGATGGCAGTGGCAGGTCCTCTGGAGTGGCTGCTGCCATCACGCCAGTTACAACAGAGAGGCATGGCCAGAGCTGCATGCTCCATTGAGCCAGTGGCAGCTGGGGACAAACAGGAACCCAGGACCGATCCTGGAGGCTGTTGCGGCCTGACCGTGTGTGCACACATTCAGGGTAGTGCTGATAAACCAGCCCCCTGCCACCTCAGGCCCTCTGGACTTTGGGCTCTAATGAACATAGGAGGAAAGGTGAGGGGTTGCTAAGGGCAGCTCAGTGCTGGCCTGCAGGATCCCCTTGGCACCTACAGCCTGGGTGCCATGAGTGGCAGCAGAAAGCAGACAGGTTCCTGGGTGAAAGGGGGTAGGTCCTGGGTGAGGCCCCACCTTCGGGAAGGGAGGGCCTGAAGGCTGAGAGCCAGGCTGCCAGTCCCACAGACAGGAATGAGAACTTGTGGTGCCTTTTCTGGGCCCATCCATGGCTGCCCATGGATCAATCAGTGCACACTTATTCCCCTCTGAGGCCCGTAAAAGCCCTGGGCTCAGCCAGAGGTGAGCAAACACCCAGATAACTAGCTGCAGAGAGGAGTCACCCAGTCTAGGGCCTCCTGTCTGCTGAGAGCTGCACAGACAACAGGACAACCAGCTGTAGAGAGGAGCTCACCTCTAGACTAATAGCTGAATGTTTGTGGGGATGACTTGCTTAGTAGAGAGGGGCTACCCTCTCTGCTAGGAGCTGAACACTCATCAGGAAACCTTCACTGTGGAAAGGAGCTGCACCCTGCAGGTTTTCTCTGAGCTATTCTATTGCTCAATAAAGCTCCTCTTCATCTTGCAAACCCTCCACTTGTCGGCACATTTCATTCTTCCTGCTTGCAGGACAAAAACTTGAGACCCACCAAATGGTGACGTTAAAAGAGCTGTAATGCAAATAGGACTGAGACATGCCCCTTGCTTGCCACTTGGCAGTCAAAGGAAAGGAAAGAAGAGCTGTAGCCCTTTGGGGAAGCCAGACTTGGGAGTTCCCTGAGCCAGGGCTGTGACTTCCTCTTTGGGGCCCTGCAGTTCCTGTCATCTCCAAGTTTGTGGGCACCACCATGTCCTCAGTGCCAGCCATGGAAGCTGCTTGAAGGGCACCTGTTCTGGCTGCAGCCTCACAGAGAGCCATTGCCCATGCTGGCACCTGGAGCTGCCTGCCCCACTGCAGCAGCCTGCATGTCTGACTGTGCACAGTCACTAGCTCCACACTCACTCACACACTCCTTGCCAATCCACACCTGACTCACCCTTGACAGGTGTGGGATCCAGGTTAGTGGCATAAACTAAGCACAGCCTACCTGGTCACATGAACAGAACAAGCCTAGCAGGCCTGACCAAAACTTGGACAAAATTGTCACTGGCCACAGAGGCTTCCAGCCAGAAGAGCAACACCTCAAGGATCCTGTAACACCATTGTTAAGTGGAAATATTTACTCCCAGTGTGCATACTGGTTTCAAGGCAAAAGGAAAATCAAACAGTCAATTAAATGAAACCATTACTGTATTCACTAGTGGAATTATTCTTTCCTTAGGCAGTAGATATCCCAATGTGTTACTTGATATAATAGTGAAACGGGCCATTTTTAAACACCTTGGTCACCAGACCTATCTAATGTGATTATGGGGAGAATGTCACAATGTCACAATATATTGGATGCTGGTTAAAGGCATTTATTAATCTTTGTTACTTGTTGAGACAGTATCACAAATTTACAGGGTGTGGTTCCCTAGCTGGCACCATGAATATCCAGCAGCCTATTCCAACCTTCTATTTAATCCAACTGCTTCTGTGTCAAGTGTAAAAATGGTGACTTTTGTAGCTGTGAATTCTTTGCTTATCTTTCCATAAGTCCCTTGGTAAAAGAGAATGCTGTGTGGGATATGATGACAATGTATTCATTTCGTAAGTCCACAAATGGTGGTGCTGGCAGAACTTCAGTGGATAGAGAGGAAATTCTGAATATAAAATACATATCTGTTCCTATAAAGATTAATGTCTGTTTCTCCCACCATACTCCACCTGTAAAAGTGGGGTCAAACTAAGCAATCTTCTCTATTGACCCCTATTTCTTCCAGAAATGGCTTATTGAGGGCTTCAGCATAAGCCTCTGCTGTTGGCAGGTTGGATACTCAGCAATGTTAGAAATCAGATCAGTCTTAATAAAAAGAAATCCATGCTGTTAAAACCCATGCATAGCCTCTATACTTGTCATAGTATTTTGTACTTTAATTTATTGACTAAAACTTGAGTGGCTAGAAAAGAGGCTGTTTGATATATACAAAACAGCCTATCATGTCCATATGATTACTGAGATTCATCTCTGCTTTAGATGGATATTTACATTGGCTATGAATATCTTGACATTCTGACCCAATTCCAAGATGTTCACCAACATTTCTCATCAATATGCCAATTCTGAAATCTTTGTCATCAATATGAAATATTTGTCATTAATATTCCAATTCTATTCTTACTATCTCTAGACAATTGGATGAATTAATATAGATCAGTACTTTGTGTCAGTCTTGTTCTTACAAAGTAGATACATACATAAGACTTAAAGACTTGCCTTTCACCATTACTTTCAGGGCCACCCCTGAGTAGATAGTACATATAGTGGCCATTCACATTCAATTGGTGCTGGCATACCAGAAGTTGCAGGGAAATATTCATGAAGCAGCATGTATTAATTGAGATAGAAGCTGCAAACCTACATATAGCCTAAGAGTCTAAGCCACCTGCGCAGGCAGCTTACTTGTGTTCTCTAGACCTGCTAAGACCCAGATTTATATATGCCATTTTCTAACCTAGAGCAGAACGTTGCTGCACACTTCCAATTTTATAATGCAGTAGATCAGATAATGCCTAGTATATGATGGATGGTTCAGATCACATAGTCTATTGGGACTTTTGATCAGGTATTCAGTATCTATAAGGGTTTAGTATCATGCCACAAATGGATTTTCAAATGAAATAAAATTACTGGCAAAAGAACACATAACCTCAGATGAAAATCCTTGGGATATGCATTCTCATATTCCTATTCTGGCTAGCATAACGTTCCATGTAGCATTTCTCTCTGCCACAAGCACTTCTTGTTTCCTGTTTAGCCAAGTCGTAAGGCCCAAGTACTATGCAGCTTGTACCACAGTGTGGCCTGATTTAAGCCTCTTTTACTCTACCCCATTCAAAATTGGCAATCTTACTGGTTACCAAGAAAATGGAACACAGAAAATAAGAAAAAATATATACAATATGATGCATCTTGCTTCCAAAACCCAAAAAAGTATCTCAATTGTAATGTTTTGAGATAGCAAATAGCGGGTTCACTTTAGGATGGATATGCAAATGTACACCAGGAAGCCAGATCATTACAAGTTATCCCAATGTGACAGGTGCCTGACTTTTTATAGATTTCATCTTATATCCTCAGTCATACCTGTATCTAATGCAACTCAGTGGTTACTGCTTCCTGCTCATCAGATTGAATTACTACATCTTCAATATAATAGATTAGCATGATGTCCCATGGAATATCAAGATGATTAAGATAGCTCTAAAATTTGCTGTGATAGAGAAAATGAGAATTGACATAGTCTTGAAGTAATCTGAAATATTGTTTTGTTCTGTAAAGTGAAACTGATTCTGGATATCTTTGTTGTTAGGTTTGGGAGGAGAAAGCATTTTCTAGGTAAATAACTGTATTCCAGGTGCCAGACATGCTTTTTGTTTTTTGGTTTTTGCTGTTTGTTGTTATTGTTGTTAATTTCAATAGCAAAAGCTCATCTAAGACCACAGTTACAATTAGCATCACTACCTGATGAACTTTGTGAAAATCTGGTCATTCTTTAGGTGAGCTGAATATGAATGTTGAGTAATTCTTTAACCATGCTTCTTTCAAATCTTTTAAGATTGCATAAAATAAAACACCCTCCCAGGATTGTGCTTAACTTCCTTGCAAAGAAGGGGACAATTCCAGCTGCTTCCACTTCGCCTTTCCTTTCAGCTAACACTATATGGTTCAGGAAACCAATATGGGGGTTCTGGCAGTTATCCTATATGTCTATCTATTCCCTCTATGCATTCTGGGAATGGGAAAATAACCACAGAACGCATTCACAGTGCCACTGGACCAACTCTTAGAACTGGTCAACTCATTTCATCGCCTTCATAAGACTTTATTGTGACTGGATGATCATAGTGGCATTGAGGATTAGCATCAATTCAAAACTAGTATCTATTAAACTCTGAAAATTCTAGATGTTTCACTTTCACAAGTGCATAGTCACCTTGGTAAATGGCTACAGATTTTTTGGGGGAAAGGTTGGATGAAGATGTAAGATCTATAGTGATTTTCTTCAAATGGGTCTATCCTCTACCTCAAAAATGGAACTTGATACATAAACTGCTTTAATTCAAAGACATAGGAAAAAGGCTGTGGATCCCAACTGTGGCAATGCATGTTATAATTCTTCCCATCAGACCTAAAATAATGTGTTTGTGCATGTATGTGTGTGTGTGTGTAGTCAGTCAGTGTTATTTACAGAGTTCATATTTGTAAATCCATCTTCCTCTCTCAAATTTGTTTAAAATCCCCAAATCACTAGTCATGGGGCTTTTGCAGTCATTTGCTAACATGTGCAAAGTGTAAAAAAAATTGGGTCACCTGAAGCTCAGATACCCAGTTCAGTTTAAACTAGATGATTTTCTGCCTTCTTGTGTCACCTTTCATATGTAAACCAGTGCTCTTTTCTCAATATATCTGTGTCACATTTTTTACATTTTTGTGCTTCTTGTTCAGGATTTTGCTGCTTACAATGATTCCTAAGCACAGAGCTGAAGTTCTGTATAGTTCTCCTAGGTTCAATAAGGCTATGATACGCTTTACAAAGAAAATAGTGTGTTAGATAAACTTCATACATATGTAAATTATAGTGTTCTTGCCCATGAGTTCAATTTTAATGAATCAACTATATATAGTAAATAAAGTGCCTTTAAACAAAAACACATTAAATAGGATTATCTGATAATTAGTTGATGGAAATATTGTGAACACAAGCTCACAGGAACCTACCCCTATATCTGCCTTTGGAGCAATAGTACAATATTCACTAATTAAGTGTGCGTGGCAACTTTATATAACTACTGCAAATAGTGAGTATAATGAGAATTTACTGTGTGAGCTTAGTGTTATCTCATATGTAGTTTTATTTATGTAATAGTATATAGAATCAATATACATTTTGATGTTATACATATCATATATAAATCAAGAAGCACCTTGATAGTCGGCTTATCCTTTTCATTCCTAAGACACTTCGATCAATTAACTATTTGGTAGATCTCTTTGAGTGAGATATTCTAATTATCTTTCCATCCCAGTGTAGATTATTGTAATAACTCTGCCCACCTTATCCCTTAGAGTTAAGCTTTATATCTGGCCTCTCCATTCTGTAATCCTGTTGTTCCCATTGAAGCTAGAAAGCCCAATTCCTGTCAACTGCATCAACCCGTGTCAACACCTTTGAACTACAGAGGGCAATCTCCATGAGTTTTAGGAAGGCTAGTGTCCCTTTATTAGTGTATTTTTTAAATACCTTGGTGAAATGTGTGTCACCTGAGCCCTACCATATGCTTTGGCTAGGTAGGAAGGGCATGTTGCACATAATAGGTCCACTTAAACATATTGAGTTCCATGTGAAACTCTATCCTATGCAACTCTATCATGTGAAATGAAATTTTCATCATTTCAATTCCATTGATTACAGATTGCTGTTGAGGCTGAAATTTTGAGGACCAACATAGTAAATGCTAATACCTCCTCCAGGTCCTTGAAACAACACATTATATTCCAATTTCTGAATGAGTCCTCCAGTATTAATTAATTCCACCTGATCAAGCCTTGTATTTTTTTCCTTGGTTTAATACCCACAAAATCTACTTGCATATAAGCTCACTAGACTCCTGATGTTGTAAGTTAAGGTGCTGCAAGTCTTTCAATGTATAGTGTTAACTCTTTGCTGATCAGACTTTGTGTGTCATTATCTGCACTATGTTAGTTCTAACTCTTTTTATGCCAGAGAAGCAACGTGGGGTGCTGGGGAATGTCTTGAGGAGTGTGAGTGTGCCACTGTGAAAGAACTCTCCCAGAGGCAATTACTGAAAGGCTAATATGCTGTTGGAAAAGCTGGTTCACTCAAATGCAGAGAGAGAGGAGTTGCTTCCCTCAGAAAAAGAAGTTTAAACACATTTGTGACTTAAAATACATCAGTTTCATCTGTAGCTGCCAAAATATGTATTTACAATATCTCAGGGTCTCATTGCTTTCGTATCAGCCCTTTAACCTTAACATGAGAGGCATGGCTATACCAATGACTGTCTCAAAGTCTGAAGAAGAAAGTGAGGACAATTTAGAAAAATTGGGTAATCAGGGGAAAATTGGGTAATTTGGGGAAGTATGATAAACAAGTTATAAATGTGTGAGCAGTAAGGGAAGGTGCAGTGTCCTGGGCTAACAATAGCAGGGTGGATTTATCACCAATAAGCTTGATGAAGCAAGCATGGGGAGTAGGTAGGAGAGACCAAAAAAAGTGCCTGTGGCAGAAGGAGATACAATGTAAGCCATTGCCTTCAGTACCAGTACACAGCTAATCAACAGTGACACAAGCAGGGAAGGAAAGCCCATTCTTAAATCTCCCTTCAATGTTTATTCATTAGTCAACAAGCAAGGTAGACGTTAGAAAGCCACAGAGCCTCTTGATGCAGTCAAAAGATTCCAGGCTCCTGGGGCATAGAGAAGAGTGAAAAGTGCTAACATAAAAACGTTCATTTACACAACTTTAACTTAATAACTGTGTGTGTGAGTGTGTGTGTAGGTTAATATCCAAAACACACTGTGTGTTAATATGGAGACCAAAATAAATAGCACATGGTTTTTGCCCTATACTACAATGAGAGAAACTCAAAATAAATATGTGGATAAAAGAGGAACATATAAAAGGTGCTATGAATGCATGAAATAAAACATGAACTCATTTTGGTAGAAAAGTGGGACTTCACCACCTGGAGAAGAAAAAAAAAGGCATTCTACACAGAGGAAATAAGATGGTTAAAGGCAGAATTTTAAAATACAAAAGTGGGGATGTGAAGGAAACAGGTCAATATCTTCTTGAGAAGGATCTTGTAAAATATATTAAGAAGTTTAAAACTGATCTCATAGGCAATGAAAAAACAACGAAGGTCTCTAATCTATGTTAGAGAATTTTATTATCTTTCTCTGAACTGTTATTTTATTATAGTGCCTTCCGTTGAAATTTCTTAGCTAAACAAGTAGGAGCTACAATAAAAGGGTTACACCCAGAAAACAACTTTTGGCATTGAATTTGTAGATAATAATTTAGCCGTTTTTCATGTTTTCTGATAATTTATCACCTAAGAGATTGATCCCAGAGAAATCAAGAATTAGAAAAGTCAATTTGCATGTAAATACAGTATGAAAACATTGTATTAATGCCAGAGTAAATTCCGAATCTGTCTCTCATTTTGATGCATTGAAAAAGAGCCATCTTTCATACTACCACACTGTTATTGCTCCCTGAGTAATAAGAGTTATTACGTCAATATATTGGCAAGGTAGAACTCCATGTTATATAAGTTCCTGTAAACTGAACTCATGTGCTTTTATTTCTTGTATAAAAATAATGTGGGCCAGGTGCAGTGCTCACGCCTGTAATCCCAGCACTTTGGGAGGTCAAGGCAGGTGGATCACGAGGTCAGGAGATTGAGACCGTCCTGGCTAACACGTGAAATCCCATCTCTACTAAAAATACAAAAAATTAGCAGGGCATGGTGGGGGGTGCCTGTAGTCCCAGCTACTCGGGAGGCTAAGGCAGGAGAATCGCGTGAACCCGAGAGGCAGAGCTTGCAGTGAGCAGAGATTGAGCCACTGCACTCCAGCCTGGGTGACAAAGTGAGATTCTGTCAAAAAAAAAAAAAAAAGCAAAGTAGGCAGACATGAGTGACAAATATGAAAATCAAGAGACTGTATACACATTATCTCTCTAATAATTTTATGCCATATTTACCTCATAACATTATTTTATGAGAAAATTTCTTTGCAGGAATCAATAGTCACTGTTTCCGTTTTACAATTTAAAATTATATAATGGCTTCCACATTTTACATAAAATTTTAAAAACAATGTGTAGGAACTGTAAACCTCAAAATTCCCTAAAGAGAGGTGTATAAAAAATAAAAAATGGCAATAGCTACCGATTCAAAACAGAGAAAGAAACTTTTAAAACAGAAAAAAAAGGCCAGGCACCGTGGCTCACACCTGTAATCCCAGCACTTTGGGAGGCCAAGACAGGTGGATCACTTGAGGTCAGGAGTTTGAGACCAGCCTGGTCAACGTGGTAAAACCCCATCTCTACTAAAAATACAAAAATTAGCCAGGTATGGGTCCCTGTAATCCCAGCTACTCAGTAGACTGAGGCACAGAATTGCTCAAACCCAGGAGACAGAGGTTGCAATGAGCCAAGATCATGCCATTGCACTCCAGTCTGGGCAACAGAGTGAGACTCAGTCTCAAAACACAAACAAAAAAAAAAAAATAGAAAACAAATTGAAATGATAGAAATTGAGCAAAGCATATTTATTATTCAGATAAATGTAAATGATAAAAATTCACATAATAGGAAAACATTATACTTCACATTGAAAAATAAAGCAACTACATGCTGTATATGAGGCACCTGAAAAACAGTGACTTAGAAATACTGAATACAAAAGGATGAATAAAGACATACAAAGAAAATATTACAATAAAATCTACAACAGTAATAAAAACTAAGATTTTAATACTAACAAAAAAGAATATGAATTTATGGAACAGACTATTATGACACAAATGGAGATAACTTATAATTTAAAAAGCTAATGTGAAACATTATTCTTTTGGAGAAGTCTGATTCTGTCAAGTGCAGTACCCAGTTGAAGTCCTTCTTATCCCTATTATTATATGTTCTGATTTCAGTTAATGCGTGAGGTTTTCACAATTTTATCTGGAGACACAGTTACATAACGTTGTGGAAAAAATTGTGCTTATGGAACTTCTTCACTTCATATTCCATTCCATGCCATCCATGCTCCCATAATTCTATAATTTAGTAACCATTTAAAATTTAAACAACATATGCAAACCAGGTATTTTTTATCGCTACCATAACAAATTACCACAAACTTAGAACTTCAAACAACACAGATTTATTATCTCACAACTTATATAGGTCAGAAGTCCAGCAAACATCTTAAAAGGCAGAACACACACCTATAACCATCCGAACTTCAACAAACCTGACAGAAACAAACAGTGGGGAGAGGACTCCCTGTTTAATAAGTGGTGTGGGGATAACTGGTTAACCATATGCAGAACATTGAAGTTGGACCTTTCTTACACCTTACATACAAAGATTAACTCAAGAAGGATCAAAGACTTAAATATCAAACCAAAAATTATAAAAACCCTAGAAGAAAACCTAGTCAATACCATTCAGGATGTCAGCATGGGGAAAGATTTCACGACAAAAATGCAAGAAGCAATTGCAACAAAGCAAAAATTGATAAATGGGTTCTAATTTAATGAAAGAGCTTCTAGACAGCAAAAGAAACTATCATTAGAGTGAAGAGACAACCTACAGAATGGGAGAAAATTCTTGCAATCTGTCCATCTGACAAAGCTCTAATATTCAGAGTCTACAAGGAACTTAAACAAATTTACAAGAAAACACCACCCCATCAAAAAGTGGGCAAAGGACACGAACAGGCACTTCTCAAAAGAATACATTCATGCGACCAACCAACATATGAAAAAAAGCTCAACATCACTGATCATTAGGGAAATGCAAATCAAAACTACAATGAGACACCATCTCATTCTAGTCAGAGTGGCAATTATTAAAAAGTCAAGAAATAACAGACGCTGGTGAGGTTTTGGGGAAAAAGGAATACTTTTACACTGTTGGTGGGAATGTAAATAAGTTCAACCATTGTGAAAAACAGTGTCACGATTCCTCAAAGATCTAGAACCAGAAATACCATTTAACCCAGCAATCTCATTACTGGATAAATGCCACAAATATAAATTACTCTATTATAAAGATACATGCATGTGTATGTTAATTGCAGCACTATTTACAATAGAAAAGACACGGAATCAGCCCAAATGCCCATTCATGATAGACTGGATAAACAACATGTGGTACATATACATGACGGAATACTCTGCAGCCGTAAAAAGGAACAAGATCATGTCCTTTGCAGGGACATGGATGGAGCTAAAAGCAAACTAACGCAGAAAAAGAAAACCAAATACTGCATGTTCTCACTTATAAGAGGGAGCTGAACAATGAGAACACATGGGACACACATGGGGAACAACATACACTGGGACCTGTCAGGTTAACAAGTGGTTAGTCAGAGAAAGAGCACCAGGAAGAATAGCTAATGGATGCTAACCTTAATACCTAGATGATAGGTTGACCTGTGCAGTAAACCACAATGGCATATATTTACCTATGTAACAAACCTGCACATATGGCACGTGTACCCTGTAACTTAAAAGTTGAAGGGGGGGGGCGGAGCAAGATGGCCGAATAGGAACAGCTCCAGTCTCTAACTCCCAGCGCGAGCGACACAGAAGACCGGTGATTTCTGCATTTTCAACTGAGGTACTGGGGACATCTCACTAGGGAGTGCCAGACAATTGGTGCTGGTCAGCTGCTGCAGCCTGACCAGCGAGAGCTGAAGCAGGGCGAGGCATCGCCTCACCTGGGAAGAGCAAGGGGGAAGGGAATCCCTTTTCCTAGCCAGGGGAACTGAGACACACAACACCTGGAAAATCAGGTAACTCCCACCCCAATACCACGCTTTAAGCAACGGGCACACCAGAAGAATATATCCCTCACCTGGCCGGGAGGGTCCCACGCCCATGGGGCCTCCCTCATTGTTAACACAGCAGTCTGCCGCAATCTAACCGCGAGGCAGTAGCAAGGCTGGGGGAGGGGCGCCCGCCATTGCTGAGGCTTAAGTAGGTAAACAAAGCCACTGGGAAGCTCGAACTGGGTGGAGCTCACAGCAGCTCAAGGAAACCTGCCTGTCTCTATAGACTCCACCTCTGGAGGCAGGGCTCAGCTAAAAAACAACAGGGGAAA
>NW_016804848.1:621053-631819 GCF_001698545.2 Rhinopithecus bieti
GCACTATTCACAATAGCAAAGACTTGGAATCAACCCAAATGTCCATCTGTGACAGACTGGATTAAGAAAATGTGGCACATATACACCATGGAATACTATGCAGCCATAAAAAAGGATGAGTTTGCGTCCTTTGTAGGGACATGGATGCAGCTGGAAACCATCATTCTTAGCAAACTATCACAAGAACAGAAAACCAAACACCGCATGTTCTCACTCATAGGTGGGAACTGAACAATGAGATCACTTGGACTCGGGAAGGGGAACATCACACACTGGGGCCTATCATGGGGAGGGGGGAGGGGGGAGGGATTGCATTGGGGAGTTATACATGATATAAATGATGAATTGATGGGTGCTGACGAGTTGATGGGTGCTGCACGCCAACTTGGCACAAATATACATATGTAACAAACCTGCACGTTATGCACATGTACCCAGAACTTAAAGCATAATAAAAAAAATAAAAAATAAAAAAGTTGAAGGGAAAGAAAAAGAAAAGTCTTAGAAGGTTAAAATCAAAGTTGTAGGCATGGATACATTCCTTACTAGATGTTTTGGGAAATAATTCCTTTCAGGTACATCCAGGTTGTTGACCAAGTTTAATTCCTTGTGGTTGTAGAACCAAGTTCTCTATTTGCTGACTGTTAGCCAGAGGTATCCCTTAGAACCTAGAGGCCACTTTCTAGTCCTTACATGCAACCTCTATATTTCAAACCTAGTATTGATGCATCAAATCCTTCTCACCCTGGAATCTCCCTGACTTTCCCTTCTGTTGCATCACTTATGTCTCCTTCTGCCCCATCTCTTTAACTCCATCTAGAGAAAGTTCTCTGTGTTAAAGCCATCTATGACTAGTTAGATTGGATCCACACAGACAGTCCAGAATAATCACCCTATCTTAAGGTCTGTAACCTTATTCACATATCCAAAGTCCTTTTTGTCACATAGTATAATTTATTCACATATTGCAGGTAACAAAACATGGACATCTTTGGAGACTCCTTATTTGGCCTGCTATAAGAGGTATACATCCTGTTAAAATCTTTTTACTAAAAAAAACATTGTTTTGTGTATCAGATCTGTTTATACACATGCTTAAAGCATCCTGGGAGAAGAGGGAATGGGTTATTGATCTGCTGTTTTCTCCTTCTGAAATGAACATATTCCTGAAGGCACCAAACAATATAAATTTGAAATATATAAAGCAAAATCCATCAGAAATTCATAGAGCTATCTTGAGCAATATGATTAAAAATAAAAGGATTATCTTGGCCTAGGAGAGTTCAGGTAAGAAAAATCAAGTAAAGATACACAATATCTAAAAATATAATTAATAAAACTTAGCTAATTAATACTTTTCTAACATAATCATTAATAAAATATACAGTTTTCCTTCAATAGTCCACCAAACATTTACCAAAAATACCAAATGTTCCACTCTAAAGAAAAAACTCAAGAAGTCTTAAAAAATAGAAGTAGATTTCTTTTTTGGTTCTGCTTTGTTTTTTGTTTTTGAGACAGAACCTCACTCTGTCACCCAGGTTGGAGTGCAGTGTTGTGATCATGGCTTACTGAAGCCTTTACTTCCCCAGGCTCAGGTGATCCTCCCACTTCAGTCTCCTGAGTAGCTAAAACCACCATGCCAACATAGTTGTTGTTTTTGTTTTTTGTTTGTTTGTTTGTTTAAGAGACAGGGTTTCACCATGTTGCCTAAGCTAGTCTAAAACTCCTGGACTCAAGCAATCCATCCACTTCGGCCTCCCAAAATTCCAGGATTACAGGCATCAGCCACTATGCTTGGCCAGAAATAGCAGATTTCAAATTAATAATAGCAAGATGAATAAAAAGGAAATAAGGAAAAGAAGACATCAACGAAAAAGGAGGAGAATGAGGATGGGGGGAGAGTTAAGAAGGAGAAGACATGCAGATTAAGATGGTAGGTAGGAGGCAGGACTACCTGCAGCTCTCTCTGGGATGGATAGAGCAACATGTGGAGACTCACACTGTGAACTTTTTACTCCAAGAACTACCGCAGGAATATACCAGGAAAGCCAAGATAATCCACAGACCCTTTGAAGGAACAGGATCACCACTGCAGACTCCCTGAGATGCAGAAAAATTGTGAGCCTACTTGCTTTCTCCAAAAGGAGTCTCATGATCCAGGGCAATTTCTCAGCCCTCATCACCAGCTGCCTGGAAAAAGACTTGGTGCTGTGGGTGGAACATGGTAGGAGTGAGTCCAGTCTTTAGGACAATGAGCTGTGAGGAAGTGGGGCAAGGCCTGTGACTGCCAGCTTTCCCACACTTCCCTGGTGACCTGCGTGACTCAATGGAGGCAGCCATAATTCCCCTGGGAATAAAACTCCACTGGACTGGGAACCACACTGCCATCCCCCAAGCAGCCACAGCAAGCCCCACCCAAAAAGATGCTGAGCTCAGACATGTCTATTCCTGCCTCAAACTGGTGGTCTTTCTCTACCTGCCCTGGTAGCTGAAGACAAAGATCATAACCTCTCGGGAGGTCTATGGCCCTGCCCTGCGTACTGCCTGAGAAACCTGAATACTTAGCCAGGCATCCCTAGGGCAAGTTTGCATGCTCTCCATAGGACCACAGATGATGCACTTTTGAAAGCACCACTTCCTGACTGGAGGCCAACCAACACAAAAACAGTGCACTAAAGAAAAACACAACCAAGGACCCTCACAGAGTCAACTGCAATCCCCAGCTACCTCCACCAGAGCAGGTGCTGGAATCCACAGTTCCAAGACCTGAAGATTAATCACATCGCAGGACTCTTTGCAGACACTCCCCAGTACCATCCTAAAGGCTGGTAGCTCCACTGTGTGGCTAGACCCAGAAGAGAAATAACAATCACTATAGGTCGGCTCTCAGGAATTCCCATTACCAGGGGAAGGGGGAGAACATCACATCTAGGGAGCACCCTGTGGGACAAAATAATCTGAACACCAACACTTGAATCCCAGATCTTCCCTCTGACATAGTACACCCAAATGGGAAGAATCCAGAAAAACAATTCTGTTAATATGACAAAATAAGGTTCTTTAGCAGCCCTAAAAGATCAAATCAGCTCACCAGTAATAGTTCCCAACCAAGATAAAATCTCTGAATTGCAAGAAAAAGAATTCAGAAAGTTGATTATTAAGCTAATCAAGGAGGTATCAGAGAAAGGAGAAGTCCAACTTTAAGAAATAAAATACATGATACAGGATATGAAAGGAAAATTCTTCAGTGAAATGTACTGCATGCATAAAAAACAATCACAACTTCTGGAAATCAAGAACACAGAAAAATGCACTGGAAAGTCTCAGCAATAGAACTGAACAAGCAGAAGAAAGAACTTCAGAGCCTGAAGACAAGGCTTTTGAATTAACCCAATCCATCAAAGGATTTTTAAAAAAGAATTTTAAAAAATAAAGCCTTCAAGAAGTTTGAGACTATGTTAAACATCCAAGCCTAAGAATAATTTGCATTCCTGAGGAAGAAGAGAAATCTGAATGTTTCGAAAACAAATTTGAAGGAATAATTAAGAACTGCACCAGCCTTACTAGAGATGTAGACATCCAAATAAATACAAGAAGCTCAAAAAATACCTGGGAAACTCATTGCAAAAAGATCATCACCTAGGCACATAGTAATCAGGTAATCTAAAGTCAAGATGAAGGAAATAATCGTAAGAGCTGTGAGGCAAAAGTATCAGGTAACCTATAAAGGAAAATCTATCAGATTAATAGCAGATATCTGAGCAGAAACTAGTTTGTAGAAATCCTACAAACTAGAAGAGAATGAGGTCCTATTTTTAGCCTCCTTAAACAAAACAAACATCAGCCAAGAAGTTTGTATCCAGTGAAATTAAGCTTTATAAATGAAGGACAGATACAATCTTTTCCAGACAAACAAATGCTGAGAGAATTTGCCACTACCAAGCCAGTACTACAAGAACTGCTAAAAGGAACTCTAAATCTTGAAAAAAAAATCCTCGAAATACACCAAAATAGAACTTCTTTAAAGCATAAATCTCACAGGAGCTATATAACAATAACACATTGAAAAAAACAGAAAACCAAGGTATTCAGACAACAAATAGCATTATGAATAGAATAGTACCTCACATCTCAATACCAACATTCAGTTTAAAAGGCCTAATGCTCCACTTAAAAGATACAGAATGCAGAATGGATAAGAATTCACCAACCAAGTTTCTGCTATCTTCAGGAGACTCAACTAACACATAAGGACTCATATAAGCTTAAGGTAAAGATGGAGAAAAATATATTCCATGCAAATGAACATCAAAAGCAAGTAGGAGCAGCTTTTCTTATATCAGACAAAACAAACTTTAAAGTAACAACAGTTAAAAAAAACAGAGGAACATTATATAATGATAAAAGGGCTAGGAAAATACCACAGTTCTAAATATATATGTGCCTAACACTGGAGCTCCTAAATTTATAAAATAATTCCTACTAGACCTAAGAAATGAGATAGACAGCAACGCAGTAGTAGTGGGAGATTTTAATACTCCAGTGACAGCACTAGACAGGTCATCAAGACGGAAAGTCAATGAAGAAAAAACGGACTTACACTACTCCTTACAACAAATGGACTTAACAGATATTTATAGAACATTCTATAGCCAACAACTGCAAAAAATACGTTCTGTTCATCAGCATATGAATCATTCTCTGAGACAGATTATATGATAGGCCACAATTTAAAAAAAAATCAGTAAATTTTAAAAAATTGAAATTATCTCAAGTATTCTCTCAGACCACAGTGGAATAAAATTGGAAATCAACTCCAAAAGGAACCCTCGAAACTGTGCAAACACATAGAAATTAAATAACCTGCTCCTGAATGATCATTGGGTCAAGAATGAAACCAAGATAGAAATTTTAAAATTTAAACTGAACAATAATAGTGACACAACCTATCAAACCTCTGGGATACAGGCAAAAATAGTGCTAGGAGGAAAGTTCATAGCGTTAAATGCCTACATCAAGAAGCCTAAAAAGTACACATAGACAATCTAAGGTCACACCTCACGGAACTGGAGGACCAAAAACAATCCAAATCCAAACCCAAACCCAGCAGAAGAAAAGAAATAACAAAGATAAAAACAGAACTAAAGGAAATTGAAACAAACAAACAAACAAAAAACAAAATACAAAAAATAAATGAAACAACCGGTTCTTTGAAAAGATAAATAAAAATGATAAACTGTTAGCAAGATTAACCAAGAAAAAGAGAGAAGATACAAATAAGCTCAATTAGAAATGAAACAGAATATATTACAACTGACACCACAGAAATAAAAAAAAAAGTTTACTGAAGGCTATTATGAACAGCCTTATGTGAACAAACTAGAAAACTCAGAGAAGATGGATAAATTTGTGGAAATCTAAAACCCTCCTAAATTAAGTCAGGAAGACAGAGAATCTCTGAACAGATCAATAACAAGTAGGTCAGTTAAATTCATAGGTGAATTCCATCAGACATTCAAGGAAGAATTGGTACCAACCATATAGACAGTCTTCCACAAGACAGAGCAAGAGGGAACCTGCCCTAAATCATTCTATGAAGTCAGTATCACCCTAATTCCAAACCCAGGAAAGGAAATAACAGAAAAAAGAAAACTACAGACCAACATCCCTGATGAACACAGATGCAATAATCCTCAACAAAATACTAGCAAACCAAATCCAACAGCATATCAAAAAGATAATCCATCACGATCAAATTGATTTCATATCAGAGATGCAGGGATGGTTTAACTTGCACAAGTGAATAAATGTGTTAACATAAACAGAATTAAAAACAAAAATCACCTGATCGTCTCAACAGATGCAGAAGAAGTATTTGACAAAATCCAGCATTGCTTTATGATTAAAACTCTCAGCAAAAACGATATAGAAGGGAAATACCTTAAGGTAATAAAAGGATCTACAACAAACCCACAGCCAACATTATACTGAATGGGAAAAAGTTGAAAGCATTCCCACTGAGAACTGGAAGAAGTATGTCCATTTTCTCCACTTCTATTCAACATAGTACTGGAAGTCCTAGCCAGAGCAAATAGACAAGAGGAAGTAATAAAGGGCATGCAAATCAGTAAAGAGGAACTCAAACTGTTGCTGTTTGCTGACGATATGATCATATACCTAGAAAACTCTAAAGACTCATTCAAAAAGCTCCTAGAACTGGTAAATTAATTCAGCAAAGTTTCAGGATACAAAATTAACGTACATAAATCAGTACCTCTGCTATACACCAACAGCAGCCAAGATGAGAATCAAATCAAGAAGCCAACCCCTTTCACAATAGCTGCAAAAAATAAAATAAAATACTTAGGAATACACCTAACCAAGGAGGTGAAAGACCTCTACAAGGAAAACGGCACAACACTACTGAAAGGAATCCTAGAAAACACAAACAAATGGAAACACATCCCATGCTCATGGATGGGTACAATAAACAGTGTGAAAATGACCATAGTCCCAAAAGCAATCTACAAATTCAATGCAATACCCATCAAAATATCAATATCATTCTTCTAAGAACTAGAAAAAGTAATTCTAAAGTTCATACAGAATGGAAAAAAAAAAAAAAAAAAGGCCTGCATAACCAAGCAAGACTAAGCAAAAAAGAACAAATATGGAGGCATCACATTACCTGACTTTAAACTATACGATAAGGCCACAGTCACCAAAACAGCATGGTACTGGTATAAAAATTGGCACATAGACCAATGGAATAGAATAGAGAACCCAAAAATAAAGCTAAATTCTTACAGCCAACTGATCTTTAACAAATCAAACAAAAACAAAGTACAACAAATGGTGCTGGAATAATTGGCAAGTCACATGGAGAAGAGTGAAACTAGATCCTCATCTCTGACCTTATGCAAAAATCAACTCAAAATGGATAAAGGACTTAAATCTAAGACCTGAAACCATAAAGATTTTAGAAGATAATACTGGAAAACCCCTTCCAGGCATTGGCTTATGCAAAGACTTCACGACCAAAACCCAAAAAACAAATGCAACAGAAACAAAGATAAATACATGGAACTTAATTAAACTAAAAGCTTCTGCAGAGCAAAAGAACAATCATCAGAGTAACAGACAACCCACAGACTGGGAGAAAATCTTCACAATCTATACATCTGACAAAGAACAAATATCCAGAATCTACAAAGAACTCAAACAAATCAGTAAGAAAAAAAAAAAAAAAAATCCCATCAAAAAGTGGGCTAAGGTCATGAAGAGAAGATTCTTACAAAGAAGATATACAAATGGCCAAGAAACATACAGAAAAATGCTCAACATCACTAATTATCAGGGAAATTCAAATAAAAACCACAATACGATACCACCTCACTTCTACAAAAAAATGGCCTCATCAAAAAATAATCTATGTTTGCATGGATATGGCAAAAAGGACACAGTTTTACACTGCTGATGGGAATGTAAACTAGTATAACAGTATGGAAAACAGTGTGGAGATTCCTTGAAGAACTAAAAGTAGATTGGATCTACCATTTGATCCAGCAATCTCACTACTAAGTATCTACTTAGAGAAAAAGTCATTATATGAAAAAGATACTTGCACATGCGTGTTTACAGCAGCACAATTTGCAATCGCAAAAATATGAAACCAGCCCAAATGCCCATCAATCAATGCGTGGATAAAGAAAATGTGGTTAGTACCTAGACCATGGAATACTATTCAGCCATAAAAAGGAAAAAAATAATGACATTCACAGCAACCTCGATGGAACTGGAGATTATTCTTCTAAGTGAAGTAACTCAGGAATGGAAAACCAAATACCATATGTTCTCACTCATATGTGGGAGCTAAGCTGTGGGAATGAAAAAGCATAAGAATGATACATTGGCCTTCAAGGACTTGGGGGGGAAATGTGGCAGGTGGTGAGGGATAAAAGACTACACATTGGGTATAGTATACACTGCTCAGGTGACAGGTGCACCAAAATCTCAGAAATCACCACTAAAGAGCTTACTCACGTAATCAAACACGACCTGTTTCCCAAAAAACCTATTGAAATAAAAAAAAAATCTAAAAGGAGGAGAAGGAAAACAAAAACAAAAGTAATATTTATTAAGAATTTTCTATGTGCAAGAAATAGCTCCTTCCTGCCTGCCTTCCTTCTTTCCTTCCTTCCTTCCAATTTTATTTTTCCATAAGTTATTGGGGTACAGGTGGTATTTGGTTACATGAGTAAGTTCTTCAGTGGAGATTTGTGAGACCCTCATGCCCCATCACCTGAGCAGTATACGCTGCACCATGTTTGTTCTCTTCTATCCCTCACCCCATTCCCACTCTTCCCCTCAAGTCCCAAAGTCCGTTGTATCATTCTTACGCCTTTGTGTCCTCATAGTTTAGCTCCCACTTATCAGTGAGAACATGAGATGTTGGTTTTTCCATTCCTGAGTTACTTCACTTAAAATAATAGTCTCTAAACTCATCCAGGTCCTTTTAATCCTCTAAAACCCAATTAGGTAGGCACGGTTAATATCAACAATTTATAGAAAAGAAAACTAGAGCACGGAGATACTAGGTGAAATACTCAAGAACATTCAACTAGTTAGTGGTGCCTGCTTAACCACTATGCTATATTTAATCTATAAAAAATAGTAAATCTATAAAATCACAGAAGTAAACAAAAATCCCACATTATGTACTGAATCTTGTATCCTGCTAAATTTTATATGTTGAAGCTCTATCCCCAAGTGTGGTTACATTTGGAGATGGGCCTCTAAATAAGTAATTAAGGTTAAATGAGGTCATAGGTGTAGAGCCCTGATCTGTTAGGATTAGTGTCCTCATAAGAAGAGATGCCAGAGAGTACTCAGTTCCCCTGTACCCTCCTCCCCACCCCCCGCCACACACACACACACACACACACACACACACACACACACACACACACTAAATAAAGGCCATGTGAGCACATAGAAAGAAGGTGGCCATCTACAAAGGAGAGAGCCTTCACCAATCACCAACCTTGCTGGTACCCTGATGTTTGACTTACAGTCTTCAGAACTGTGAGAAAACTAATTTTTCGTGTTTAAAATGCTCAATCTATGGTATTTTTATTACAGCAGCCTGAGCAGACAAATATAATCCACCATTTGGATATTTTAAAATTATTTATACATATCCTTTGTGTTATAGAGAACCCAAAACTAAAAATGTGGAACATGTTGACAGTAATATAGTTAAAATATAGCTTATAAAAATGTATAAGATACAGCTTTCATGAATATATTTATCAACCAAGCATGCATTCATACTTCTTCTAATGATTAACAATTCTCCCATATTTTCAATCTACGTACTTTCAAATAAATTGACCTCAACCATAACTCCAGAATTCTGTTTTTGTTGACTTAAATCCATCCATGTTCCATGTTCTTCTAGCCACAGCAATTGTTTCAAGGATGTATATACAATTCAATCAAAAGCCCTATGACTAAGTAGACTTTTGATGAAACTTGCGAAATAAAAGGAGACACTCTTTCTACAGGGCTTCAATCAAGTAGACATGGGCTAAAGGTGTGACCATCTGTCACCAGTGGTAAAACGAAAGTACACATATAGAGGTGAGTGGAGAGATGACGAACAAAAACTAGCCTTCCTTGAATGCAACACCACCCTTGGGACTTAACGCTTACATAAGTGAAAAATCTGACATTTTGCTTTAAAGCAGTTTGAGTTGAATTTTCTATCACATTCAAACTAAAGAGTCCCACATAACATAAAACTGAAGTTATGTTCAATGAAAATTCTATTATTTTTTGATAAAATATTATGTCACCAAATCTTTGGTTTGGGCTTGACTTAAAGTAAAATAAAAAGCAGAAGATAGGTTTTGTTTTGTTTTGTTTTGTTTTACTGAGAGTAGGAGAAGCTGCCTAAAGTGTAGTGGAGAATGCAATTCTCAGAACAAATATTACTCTTCCATAAAATAGGAAAAACCTGAGTGATGCTGAAATAGTCTATTTGGTCTTGGAAAATAAATGTGTATTTGTATTCAGAAGTCTAAACATTATGCTAATTATTACTGCTGAGCAATCATGACCAAAATATGTGTCCTAAGGGCACAACTAACTGAGTATCCTTTACGTAGTTCTTAACCCACAAATAAAAGGTAAAGGAGACCTCAAATCAGTCGCTATAATTGGATCAAATATGTAACCCAAAATCAAATAAATGGTCTCTGATTTAGGGGAAAAACATTTTAAACCCGAATGAGATCCCAAAAGCCTTAGTTTGATTATATAAGGGAATGTTTCACAGCAAGACATTTTAAGAGTGTTAAGAATATTAACCAGAAATATAAAGCTCTGAGGTACGAAACCCTATTTTAGAGCAAGATTTTGAGTGAAAGTTTTAAATATAGACTTTGTAGAAATAACAGTAAGGAATGAGGAAACATTTCCACTCCTCATTTCCTCTTCTATCTTTTGATAGGCTACCTACAGAACAGGACTTCGCTGAGAGCTGTCAAGAGTTCTTGGAATATTTTTAATGATGATTGCTGTTTATCAATTATTTATTTCCTACATTAGGCATTTGCTAATTGGAGGGTTAAAGACACATGCTTAAAATAAGATGGATGAATACTCAAAGCTTTGTTCCAATTTATAATTATTATTATTTTTTTAATTTGAAGACCATTTCACAATTTCAATCTTCACGTTTTTCTTTTTTTTTTTTTTTG
>NW_016804848.1:632007-650944 GCF_001698545.2 Rhinopithecus bieti
ACTGAAAAGCTTGTCTCCTGAATGCTTCAGGCTACTCAGTCAACCACTTGCATAATTTAAATACTTGGAAACCTGTAAAAGATCTTAGTTCAAACTCCAACTGTAGAAAAACGCACAGGAAAATCCTTTCTTGCATATTTCCAATATTATATGTTAAATTGCATTTTCCGCAGATAGAGATAATTCTAATAAATTCGTAATTATACCCAACTATTTAGCATCATTTTTTTTTAGTGTTGTTCTTTCTTTAAAGAGAGGAAAACATTATGTCTTCTCACAAAGTAATGATTATTACTTTTACATTATGTGTAATTGTTTTGGAATGAGAGAAATTAAGCAGATACTTAATATTCATGAAATGGGAATTTAAAAAGGGAGGGGCCAAAACTGCTTTAGCATGTCTTAGAATTAGAATTCACAAACTGGCAAAATATTTTCTGATTGACACTTTGGTCATGTTTGGACTCATCTGCTTCAAAGTATATCCAATTCTGACAGGTGAAATGTGTGGACAAATCTGAATAAGACACTTTTTCCTTTTATTTCTGTTCTAGTCTATAAATCAGGCTACAAGCTTTAAAATACCCTTTGAGGTAGCTGACAAGATGGCAGAATAGGAACAGCTCCAGTCTGTAGCTCCCAGCAAGATCACCGTAGAAGGCGGGAGATTTCTGCATTTCCAACTGAGGTACCTGGCTTATCTCACTGGGACTGGTTAGATATTGGGTGCAGCCCATGGAAGGTGAGCCGAAGCAGGTTGGGGTGTCACCTCACCTGGGAAGTGCAAGGGGTCAGGGAACTCCCTCCCCTAGCCAGGGAAAGCCCTGAGGGACTGCGCCCTGAGGAATGGTGCATGCTGGCCCAGATACTACACTTTTCCAGTCTTCACAACCCACAGACCAGTAGAGATTTCCTCAGGTGCCTACACCACCAGGGCCCTGGGTTTCAAGCACAAAACTGGGTGGCCATTTGGGCAGATACCAAGCTAGCTGCAGGCATTTATATATATCTATCCACCTGGGATGCTAGAGCTTGGAGCTTGGTGAGGGGAGGGGCATCACCATTACTGAGGCTTGAGTAGGAAGTTTTCCCCTCACAGTGTAAACAAAGTCACCAGGAATTTTCACCTGGGCTGAGCCCACTGCAGCTCGGCAAAGCCGCTCTAGCCAGCCTATCTCCCTAGATTCCTCCTCTCTGGGCAGGGCATCTCTGAAAAAAAGGCAGCAGCCCAAGTAAGGGGCTTATAGATAAAACTCCCATCTCCCTAGGGCAGAACATCTGGGAGAAGCACCGACTGTGGGCGCAGCTTCAGCAGACTTAAATGTTTCTGCCTGCTAGCTCTGAAGAGAGCAGCGAATCTCCCAGTATGGCACTCGAGCTCGGCCAAGGAACAGATTGCCTCCTCAAGTGGGTCGCTGGACCCCATGCCTCCTGACTGGGTGGGGGGGGATACCTCCCAGCAGGGGTCGACTGACACCTCATACAGGAGAGCTTCGTCTGGCATCAAGATGTTCTCTGAAACCAATGAGAACAACAGATACAACCATACCAGAATCTCTGGGACACATTTAAAGCAGTGTGTAGAGGGGAAATTTATAGCACTAAATGCCTCACAACGAGAAAGCTGGAAAGATCTAAAATGACACTCTAACATCACATTAAAAGAACGAAAAGCGAACAGCGCGAGACAGGCATTCCAAAAGCTAGCAGGGAAGACAAGCAATAACTAAGTTCAGAGCAGAACTGAAGGAGATAGAGACACAAAAACTCTTCAAAAAATCACATGATCCAGGAGGGTTGGTTTTTGAAAAGATCTCAACAAAACTGATAGACCCCTTGCAAGACTTAATAAAGAAGAAATGAGAGAAGAAATCAAAGGACGCAATAAAAAAATGATAAGGGGATATCACACCGACCCCACAGAAATACAAACTACCATCAGAGAACAGCTATAAGACCCTCTTACACAAAAAACTAGAAAATCTAGAAGAAATGGATAATTTCCTGCACTCTTACACTCTCCCAAGGGGGACTAAAGGAGGGGAAGAAGCTGAATCCCTGAAATAGACTAATAGCAGGTTCTGAAATTGAGGCAAATAAATTAATAGCCTACCAACCCAAAAAAGGTCCAGACAGATGATTCACAGCTGAAATTCTACCAGAGGTACAAGGGGGAGCTGGTACCAATCCTTCTAGAACTATTCCAATTCAATAGAAAAAGACGACGGCATCCGCGCGGCTGACCTTCGATTTTCAGTGGAGAGGCGATCGCCCCTGGACTACCACGAACTGGCAAGACCGCACGAAGCACAGCGGAGAGAAGCTTGTAGACCAATATCCCTGAACACAATGGCAAGAAGAGATCCGTCGCGTGAGCATGTACTGGGCAAACTGAGATTCAGCAGCACATCAAAAAGCTTATTCCACCATGATCAAGTGGGCTTGCATCCCTGGGATGCAAGGCTGGTTCAACATATGCAAATCAATAAATGTAATCCCACATATAAACAGAACACAAGAGACAAAAACCACATGATTATTCAATCGGATGCAGAAAAGGGCCATTTTGACAAAATTCAACAGCCCTTCAGCTAAAAACTATCAATAAATTTGGTATGATGGAACATATGCTTCAAAATAATAAGGCTATTTAACTATTTATGACAAACCACACAGCCAATATCATACTGAAATGGCAAAAACGGAAAGCATTTCCCTTTGAAACTGGCACTAGACAAGGATGCCCCTCTCCACCCACTCCTATTGCAACATAGTTTTGAAAGTTCTGGCAAGGAGCAATCAGTCAGAGAGAAAGAAAGAAAGAATATTCAACTAGGAAGAGAGGAAGTCAAATTGCCTCTGTTTGCAGATGACATGATTGTATATTTAAAAGCCCCATCGTCTCAGCACAAAATGTCTTTAAGCTGATAAGCAAGTTCAGCAAAGTCTCATGATACAAAACCAATGTGCAAAAGTCACAAGCATTCCTATATACCAGTAATAGACAGTGAACCAAATCATGAGTGAACTCTCATTCACAATTGCTACAAAGAGAAAAAAAATACCTAGGAATACAACTTACAAGGGATGTGAAGGAACTCTTTAAACGGAATTACAAACAACTGCTCAAGGAAGTAAGAGAGCACACAAACAAATGGAAAAAAACATTCCATGCTTATAGGTAGGAAGAATCAATATTGTGAAAATGGTCATACTGCCCAAAGTAATTTATAGATTCAATGCTATCCCCATCAAGCTACCACTGACTTTCCTCTCAGAATTAGAAAACACTGCTTTAAATTTCATATACAGTCCAAAAAGAACCCATATAGCCAAGACAATCCATAGCAAAAAGAACAAAGCTGAAGGCATTATGCTACCTGACTTCAAACTATACTACAAGGCTACAGTAAAACAAACAAACAAACAAAAAAAAAAAAAAAAAAAAAGAAAGAAACCAACATGGTACTGGTACCAAAACAGATATATAGATCAGTGGAACAGAACAGAGATCTCAGTAGTAACACCACACATCTACAACCATCTGATCTTTGACAAACCCGACAAAAACAAGCAATGGGGAAAGGATTTCCTATTTAATAAATGGTGTTGGAAAAACTGGCTAGTCATATGCAGAAAACTGAGACTGAACCCCTTCCTTACACCTTATACAAAAATTAACTCAAGACAGATTAAAGACTTAAAATGTAAAACCTAAAACCATAAAAACCCTACAAGAAAACTTAGGCAATGCCATTCAGGACATAGGCATGGGCAGAGACTTCATGACGAAAACAGCAAAAAGCAATGGCAACAAAACCCGAAATTGACAAATGAGATCTAATTAAACTAAAGAGTTTCTGCACAGCAAAAGAAACTATCATCAGAGTGAACAGGCAACCTATAGAATGGGAGAAAATTTTTGCAATCTATCCATCTGACAAGGGCTAATATCCAGAATGTACAAAGAACTTAAACAAATTTACAAGAAAAAACAACCCCATCAGAAAGTGGGTGAAGGATATGAATAGACTCTTCTCAAAAAGACGACATTTATGTGGCCAACAAACATATGAAAAAAAGCTCATCATCACTAGACATTAGAGAAATGCAAATCAAAACCACAATGAGATACCATCTCACGCCAGTTAGAATGGTAATCATTAAAAATTCAGGAAACAACTTGCTGGAGAGGATGTGAAGAAACAGGAACACTTTTACACTGTTAGTGGGAGTGTAAATTAGGTCAATCATTGTGGAAGACAGTATGGTGGTTCCTCAGGGATCTAGAACCAGAAATACCATTTGATCCAGCAATCCCATTACTAGAAATACACCAAAAGGATTATTAAGTCATTCTGCTATAAATACACATGTACACATATATTTTTTGCAGCAATATTCACAATAGCAAAGACTTAGAACTCACCCAAATGCCCATTGATGACAGACTGGATAAAGAAAATGTATCACATATTCACAATGGAATACTACGCAGCCATAAAAAATGATGAGCTCATGTCCTTTGTAGGGACATGGATGAAGCTGGAAAACATCATTCTCAGCAAACTAACACAGGAACAGAAAACCAAACACCACATGTTCTCACTCATAAATGGGAGTTGAACAATGAGAACACATGGACACAGGGAGGGGACTGGGGTCTGTCAGGAGGTGGGGGGCTTGGGGAAGGATAGCATTAGAAGAAATACCTAATGTAGGTGACGGGTTGATGGGTGCAGCAAAACACCATGGCACATGTTATATCTATGTAACAAACCTGCATATTGTCCACATGTATCCCAGAACTTAAAATATAATTTTCCTTAAAAAAAGATACGCTTTGAAAATTAGTTGTCAATATTTTGTTTGATGCCTTTTGTTCTCTCAGCAAAGCTAGACAGGGCACAGCTAGGTAGTTCTTGGTTTGGTTTGCTGAAACAACAACTCAATTAATTCCAGTCCATTAGACATGCATGTCTGAATGACACTCAAATCTCAGTCATATATCATTTTGCCACTGCCTTTGCAGTTGTGAAATAGTCCCATTTCCCTTTCAAAGGAGAGGAAAGCATAAAACTGCAAATATCCACTACATAAACTTCATGGATTTCAGAGGCCAGTTTTACCCTTGTGTATTGAGTAAATCGGGTTATTCCCTAGCTCTAAAATCTTTTATATTTCCCTACTGTCCTGCCATAGCTTTCAGGTTTGGATGAGGAAAACAGAACTCAAAAAATTTAAACGGCTTTCCCAAAGTCATACAGCTGATAAATGTAGCAATAGAGACGCCTGTCCAACTTCAAAGGCTGTGCTCTAACCTCTACCACCAAGTAGACCTGTGTACCTTTAGGAAAGCCTGCATATCTTCCTAGGTTGAAATATTAGAAATTGCCTGACTCTACTAGCTTCTTAAGGTTTTGTTTTATTTGTTTTCTTGCAAATGAATTAATCTGACTTTTAAAAATCTGGAGTACAGTTACTTATAAAACAAACCTGAACTCCAATGATGAAATCTGCATAATTGCTCATGTATCTGTCTCTTGCCATCTGTAGAGAGTACATTGCTGTTCTTTTGACAGCTTTTAACAATACCCAATAGAGATTTAACAACTGTATCCACAGCAAGAGATCCACCCAAAGTTTTATTTAAAAAAAAAAATTGAAATTGGATGTTTGTTGACATCTGAAAGCAAGATGGTTGAAAATAAAGCATGCTCCTAGCAGTGATATGAAATCCAATAAGATGTGACAAAGTGTAGGTTGATAATACCTGTTCAATCAAGTGAGGTCCATTTATGAATAAGATAAACATAATGACTTTGAAGAGGCCTGACACTTAGTTTTATTATGAAAAATTTTAAACATATGCAAAAGGAGATAAGACAACATAAAGAAGCCCTTGCGGCTGGCAGGCCGGGGTGTTGGGGGGTGCTCACACCTGTAATCCCAGCACTTTGGGAGGCTGAGGCGGGTGGATCATGAGGTCAGGAGTTTGAGACCATCCTGGCCAACATGGTAAAACCCTGTTTCTATTAAAAATACAAAAATTAGCCAGGCATGGTGGCAGGTGCCTGTAATCCCAGCTACTCGGTAGGCTGAGGCAGGAGAATCACTTGAAACCAGAATGCAGAGGTTGCAGTGAGTCGAGATCATGGTACTGCACTCCGGCCTGGACAGAAGAGCAAAACTCCATCTCAAAAAAAAAAAAAAGAAGAAGAAGAAGAAAAGAAGAGAAAAGAAAGATACCCTTGCAACCATCACTACTCAGCTTCAACATATCAGTTCATCTCAGACCCATTACCCCATCTCCAAACTGGTTTGAAGCAAATTCAGAATATTATAGGATTTTTTTGCAAGTAATCCTGCATGTATTTCAAAATGATTAAAATGTTTTAAAATTATGACTATCACTTTTTTAAAATAACCATAATGAATTGTTGTCATTAAATATTTAGTCAATGACCGAATTTCACATTATCCTTTAAATGTCATTTTGTAACAATTTGTCTGAATTAGGATTCAATAAAGTTCAGAAAACAAAATTACTTAATGCATCTTTTAAGTCTCTTTTAATCCATACTGTTTTTTCTTTTCTTACTATTTATTTTTAAAGAAATATAAAGTTTCCCACAGTCTGGTTTCTGCTGACTGTGTATACAAGGCATCATTCAACCTGTTCTGCTCTTCTCTGTATTTTTCATTAACTGGTATTGGGATATAAATATTTGCTTACATTTTAGTACATTTTTTTGGCAAGATAATTTCATCGGGAATGTGCATTCTTCCCTCAGGAGGCAATTATATTTGTCTAACATGGTTTGTAACATCACAAAGAGACAGACAACTCCTTCTGTGATGTTACAAACCACTGATGACCAATGACTAGATCTAACAAAGCTTCAAAATAGTATTATTCTAATTTTTTTTATTTATATGCTGGAATAAAAGTATAAAGAGGAATTTTCCTACAAACAATTATTCGAATCCCAAGTGATAGTTCACCAATTGTCAAAATAATAAGTTTACTTTAGTTTATCATTTACTACCATAAAACACACACAAATATGTTATAAAAAGTTAAAATTTATCAAAACCTACAAATACAACACTTAGAAACCATACATGGTGCTCTATATAGTCAAGAAAAATTTAAATAAAGATGTAGTATTAAATCATAACTGCATAAAATTAACTTGTGTACATACTATACTACTGTAATAGTTTTGTACCATCTTCTGGTGCTATTACAGTGAGCTTAAGTGTTGCGAGTGTCCACTTAAAATGCTTGTGGCATGAGGAGCTCCCCTCTAGTAAATTGCATATTACAATAAAAAGTGTTCTTTTGCAGTTCTTGAGTATTTTTCATCATGTTTCATGCAATTCCACAGCCTTGAAGGCCCATATGAAGTACCACTGGTGATGCAGGAAGTGCTCCCAAGAGTCAGTGAAAAGCTATGATATTAACAAAAAAATTGAATTGCTTGATATATACCATAGACTGAGATCTGCAGCTGTGGTTTCTGTCCATTTCAGACAGATGATTCATCTTGTAAACAGAGGTAAACTCACAAAATCAATAAATACAGTGCAGTACTGTAAATGTATTTTCCTTATTTTTTAAGAACATTTTATTTTCTTTAGCTTACTTTATTATAAGAATAAAGTATATAATACACATGCAAAATAAGTGTTAATCTACTGTTATACTACTGGTAAGGTTTCTGGCCAACAGTAAGCTATTAGTAATTAAGATTTGGGGAGGGTCAAAAATTACATATGGATTTTCAACTTCGTGGGGTCAACACCCCATACCCCAGGATTGTTCAAAGGTCAACTGCAGTTATACAAACACCTCTACAATGAAGATATAGAACAGTATATCATCCAAAAATTGTTCTTGTCTTTTCCAGAATGTCATAAAAATGGAATCACATACTATGTAGTCTGATGTGTCTGGCTTCTTTCACTTACCATAATTTATTTGAGATTCATCCATGTTATTGAGTATCACTAATTTATTAACATTAATTACTTAGTAGTATCCCATTGTTTGGATATATCAGTATATCCATTCACCAGTAGAAGCAATTTGGGTTGTTTCTGAATTCTTATTATAAATAAGACTGCCATAAATATTATTGTGCAGGTTTTTAGATGATCATAATTGCTAATTTCTCTTGTATAAATACCTAAAAGAGGGGTGTCTGGGGTTTATGCTTAACTTTATAAGAAACTGACAAACTGTTTTCTAAAGTGGCTCTGCCATTTTACATTCACACCAAGAGTATATGAGAGCTCCACCTGCTTTGCACCTTCATCAGCATCTTGTAGTCTCAGATACATTTATTCTATCTAATTTGTATGCAGTGATATCTCATTGAGTTTTCAATTTGTTTTTCTTAATGACTAATAGTGTTGTATATCTTTTCATATGCTTATTTGCTATTGTGTCTTTTTTGGTGAAATGTCTGTTCAAAGAGTTTGCCCATTTTTTATTATTTTTTGTTATACAGATGGAGAATTATGCATATATTCTGCATAGAAACCCATTATTAGATTGGAGTCATGAAAAGATTGTCTCCTGATCTGGGACTTATACTTTCAATTTCTTAACAGTATCTTTTGATGAGTAGATATTTTAAAATTTTGATAAAGTCTAATTACTTTTTTCTTTTATAAATGATGCTTTTGGTGTAGCATTTAATAAATCATTGTCTTCTCCAAGAACCCAAAAATGTTCTCCTAGTGTTTTCAATAATGTTTACAATTTTAAAGTATTACATGTAAGACTGTGGTCTATTTCATGTTAATTTTTTAACGTGGTATGTTGTATGGGTCAAGGTTCTTTTTCTGCATATGTTCAATTTTTCCAGCATAATTTGTAGAAAGTCTAATCTTACATTGGATTTCATTCTCTTCCCTCTCCATTGTAATCTTATTCAATAAATTAACTTAAATTTTTTACATTTACTACTTTATTACTACTCAACGGCTTATGATCATTATAACAAAATTCCTTGAAAGAGTTATCTATATTCCTTGTCTCCATTCCCTCTTTTGCCATTTCTCACAGCAATAGTTAGCTAATATAAATGGTTACTGAAAACTGCTGGCTTTCCAGTGGTGCTGCGTTCCTTAAGGGGATATTACATATAGTATATATTTCATATTTGTATAACGCCACATATTTTATATAAAATTCAGAAAAATGTTGGTGAATAAATAATGGAGAAAGAATAGATGGAGAATTGCAGCTTAACATCATTATTATCACAAAAATATAATAATATATGTGTTGAGTTTTGATCTATGGAACCCAAAAGCATGTTGTTGTTTTTTTTAATTTTATTATGCAAATTTCCTTTTAAATCAAAACTTCATAAAGGGGAAAGATAACTTTATGTGTATTTGCAAAGTAAAAATGCATGAGCAATTATCAGTAATGATGTAGTTAAGCACAGTATTTCACTTCTGTCATTAGCAAGTACACTGTTTGATAATATTCTCATTTTTTTTAAAAGCTGTTGAAATATATTCTTACAACTTTCTCGAAGGCATTTGTTGCCCAGCTTTATTTCATTGATTTTCTACAATAAATTAACTAGTCCAGCATTACCAACTCAGTGACTAATCAATCCTTGTTGCTTTCGAGTTGAAATGTAAAATCCTGATAGTAGCTATTCTGAAAACCTCCAACGTAACAAGGTAAAATTGGATATCTTACACTGATGTGTTTTTACTTATAACGTACAAATCTGTATCTGTGTTAATATCACTTTCAAAGACTTCTTGCTCTTGAATATAATCACCATCTACTATCTGCCATGAAACTTAGAAAGCTTTTATCATGGTTTTGTGGCAAAACAATACACAAGCAGAAAAGATCATAGTATGATAATAATGTTTTAGTAATAGTTACTGAATATGTTTGGACACAGTTTATCCACAACTATAAATTTTATAAATTTATCTATTTGTTTAAACTTATTAATCACAGTATTTTCCAACTTTAAATACCCACATACACTTCATGCCATAAATCCTTACATATATTGCTAATAATTTTAGGGAAATCACATCATTTAAATGCTATAAGGGCTACTTAAGAGACCATATGAAATGAAACAACAACAAAAAAGGAAAATCTTATTTAAAAAAGTATGTATTTTAGTCTTCTTGGTTTTCTTTTTTTGATATTTGAAAAGTACTGGCCAAAACCACCTTTCTATAATAAATGGTTATTTTAAAATAGGTCTTACTGTATATAATTTATTTCACAATGATACACATATAACTTGTATCCATGAAGCTCTCAACTATACCACTTGAAAATATTTAAACTAAGACCCTTATAATTATTACTAGCATTTTGTTATCACCAATCAAAATCAAAACATTGTAGAAACCAATATATCAGATACAAAAATGACGCTAGGATTGCTTACAGTCTAATTAAGTGGAAAAATACACTTTAAACATGGAACAATATGCAGGAACAAAAGCCAAGAATACTTGGTAGACCTTAAGACAGAAATCACTTCTGAAGAGAGAACTTGAAGGATATAATTCTCTAGTTAAAAGATGTTTTCCACTTTTAAGTTGAATTTTCCTAAGCGTTGAATCCATATTATAGAAAATCCCTGGAGAATTTAGTTGCAGCTTAGCTACCCAGCTAAGACATTATTTGTCTAGAATTCAACTAGCTAAAGGGGTAGAGTGGGAGAAAAAAAAGAAAATTCAAAAGCAGTGCTCTCACAGAGAAAATTCTCTAGAGGCTATAAATTCCTCAATAAATACATAATAAATAAATTTATTGGGAGTGACAAGACAGCTGCCAAATAAACCTTATCCCTAGTGTGCCTTATAATATCTAAACACTCTTCCAATGGAAATAACAGAAATCTATTTGTATATAAATGTACAGCTCAAAGAATATTTTTCATTTGCTTTGCTCAATTTAATCTTCATATTGTCTTTGAAATATAAGTATTTTTATTTATGTCCCTACTTTGGAGATGAGGAAACCAACTAATGGAAATTAAGTATAAAGAGTTGAGCTGGAGAAGAAGAAGAAAATGGACTCAGGTAAAATTAATTTAAAGCCATGTTTTAGAAAACGATAACGTGAAGAGAATACCAATAACATTTTTTATTCTCCTTTGGCTATACTATGATATTCTAGGCATAGCTTTCCAAAATATAAATATAAATTTAGTTTATAAATGTGTAATAATAGCCTCAACTATCTGCCCAGTACATTAATTTTAGGCTGTTCACTGTACTACTCCTACTACCAATTCTATTTTAATTTTATGATTAGAACTATTCTTTATAGTGAGGATGGGGTTGGTAGTAGAGAAGACAAGAAACATCGCAGTGGTTTGACAATTCTGTGGGAAAATAATATGCACTCAAGCTAAAAAAAATTTCATTTTCTTTTTATATGCAATAAATATAATTTTAGTGTAATATACACAGTCACGCAAGTATGTTTAGTAATTTATGACTTTGACAAGATGATGAGAAGAGACTGAAGAAAAATGGTCACTAAATGAACAGAGGGACTAAGCAGATGAAAATATGGAGGGGAAAATGTTGAGATTCAGCATAGGGACTATGTAGGTTCTGGGTAGAAAGTGACTATTTACACTTATTCAGTAGGCCATAATAGTCAGCAGACCCCACAGATAATAATAAGAGCATATACTTTGTTGTGTGAAAACTGTCAGGGAATGAGCGAGACACAGTTTAAATCTCTTCACAGTTTAGTGGGCTGCCACGTACATAAATGGTTATAATATAACATTACATTCTATGAGTGAATCACTAAAATAATTCTACAAAATAGTTATTCCACATTAAATACTGAAAAGACTAAAGAGGTTGGGTTATCCTAGGCATTATGATTGGAATTTTTTCATCAAGTTGGAGAAGACATGCTGAAAATGCATGGGAATTCATGTCTTGCAAGGTGTTCAGGTCAATCCCCCTCCTGTGGATCTTTCAGAAAAACATTACTTTGTGATATACTGAGCTATTATTTTTTTTGGTCTCAAGATAATTACAGGCTATGTATAGACATTTGGCTACTGAAACTTGAAAATAACATTTTGTTTAGAAATCAATGCTCTGTGTTGAGTAATTTTACTTATAATTTTTTAAAGGGCTAGTTGATTACTCTTGCTTTTGCAATTCGGCCCCTAAATAGTTAATCCTTGGACTTCTTGAGTAATTCAGAGCCTTAAAAGCTTGGCTAATATGAAAATCCGTCAGCCCTACAACCAGCAGGAGGCACAAGAGGATCTGATAACTGTTGGAAAAGGCAGCCTAAGGCAACTGGACTCTAATCAGTCAGTGCCACTACTACTGGAAAGTCTGATAGCAGATGGCAGAAGTGAGAATCCTCCTTGAGGACCAGTAGGGATTTTGAACAACTGTATCTGCTCTTCTTTAACATTAACATATGTCAGACCTCAACTTGTATAAGACATTTCAACTCTTAATTATTCTTTTAAGATTCCTCCTCTTTTCTCTCTACTGACCCAAGGAGTAAATAAGGCATGTTTGCTTTACGTCTACTGTGTGAATCTGTGTCTTTGTGTAAAGATATATCTGTGTGGTGAAAAGTTTTTGAAGCTTTACTTCCAGCCTAGAAAATAAGTTTCCAACCAGGTTACTCCAGCTAGTGTCAGGAAACCAGGCGTACTAATTAAAGGAAATTTGCAAGGAAACACAAGCCATCAAGAAATTATTGCCTGTCTGTAAATGGAGGGAGGAAATACTAATTTTGGATTGTGGAGTTATGTGAGTGTTGTGATTGTGTTATTATATGGCAATATACTCATGGGAATTTTAGTATAAATTATCTACCCTGTGAGAGAGAGGAGGATCACACCTAAATAGTGAGATCATACCCTGTACCAGCACCCTGAAAATGTAGCAGCTATCTCAGGCAGGAGCCCAGAACTGGAAGAGAAGTCTCAATGAGGTAGCAGAGAATAGCCATTTATTTTCTCTTAGCTTTGATGGTAAAGCGGCCAAGATATTGTGAAAGGAGTTCCTGGGAACTAAATATGATGTTGCCCTTCAAATATTGGAATTAATAAGTCCAACGTCTTTGATCAAAATAGCCTCCTAGTCATGACTAAAGACATTATTTTCCAACAGAAACTCAGCAATATTCTTAAGCAGTTGCCAAGAGAATTAGCATGGCTGTCAGTGATGAAACCACTTGAGAACATGGATGATGAAAAAGTATAGATGTGAAAGGGGTAAAGACAAAAGCTAGTTGCGCTCTTCTTCTATGATCTAAAGTATTTTCAACTTATCTCTATTCTAGTGTGTCACATGGCATAATAATTCACATACATGCCTGCTTTCCTCATTGGAACTTGAGCTCCTTGAGAGCAGATTTCTCATCTTTATATGCACAGTTCCTGACCCTGGGACAGGCACTTGAAAGACTCTAGACAATTAATAGTGTTAATGAAGGAATAAATAGTACCTGAAAACTACAGCAACTTCATTTCTATTTAGGGATGAGATGGCATATTTGCAAACTAGTGGTTATTTTCATAATTGCCATTGTATTGATGTAGAAATAAATGTTATTGAGGTATAAGATTAATAAGTATACATAGATCTAATACTATAAACAAAATGAACTAAGAACTTCCCTGCTTGACAAAACTTCCTAAAGTTAGAAGAACATGAATAGTTTGGTATCTTATATAGAACTGAAAAATATTCCTTCATATGCCAATATATATCTGCCTATAACTATTATGAATCCCTTTAGAACTATATACACCCCTGGCCACCACCCCCAAACACCAACCATCTTCATAAACAAGATATGGATCTTGTCTATAGAAATGCAAACATGACCAGAGATGCTGGAATTCTCAGTTCTGTCATATGGATAGCTGTGTAGTATTACTGGCAGACAGAAAAACTGAGAAGAAACTTGGAAAGTTAATAAATTTTATAACTCATAAAATCTTTGTGAAAACTTCTAAAACTCTCCGTATGAGGGAAGAAAGGAACTCAAAGTTAGTAGTTAAGGTCCCAGACATGTCTTAGTCAAACTAAGGCTTAAGGAAGCTAAATGAAGCTCAGTGAGTTGCTCAAGTGGTAGAACCAGGACCAGAAAACAGTTTTTTAGACTCTTGGGTCTATGCATGTATTACAAAGTGGGCTTTGTCTTTATGGAAAGTTTTATCAAGCAATAGAGGCTAACTAGAGTTCTGTGTTAACAAGGATCTGAAGCCAAGTTCTAATTCATTGGAAAAAATTTCTGTGATTGATTATATATGATCAAAACCACAATGGGATACCATCTCACACCAGTCAGAATGGGTATTATTAAAAGGTCAAAAAGTAACACATGCTGGCAAGGTTACAGATAAAATGAAACACTTATACACTGTTGGTGGGCATGTAAATTATTTCAACCATTGTGGAAAGCAGTATGGTGATTCCTCAAAGAACTAAAAGCAGAACTACCATATGACCTACCAAACCCATTAGAGGGTACACACCTAGACAAATATAAACCATTCTACCATAAAGACATGCACACAAATGTACACTGCAGCAGTATTCACAATAGCAAAGACATGGAATCAACCTAAATGCCCATCAATTACAGATTGGATAAAGATAATGTGATACATATATACCATGGAATACTATGCATCCATAAAAAAAGAATGCAATGTCTTTTGTGGGAACATGGGTGGAGCTGGAGGATTTATCCTTAGCAAACTAATGCAGGATCAGAAACCAAATACCACATCTTCTTACTTATAAGTGGGAGGCAAATGATGAGAGCTCATGAACACAAAGAAGAAAACAACAGGTAGTGAGGCCTATTGGAGGGTGGAGGGTGGGAGGAGAGAGAGGGACAGAAAAGATAACTACTGGGTACTGGGCTTAATACCTGGGTGATGAAATAAACTGTATAACAAATCCCCATTATACGAGTTTAACTACATACCAAACCTTCACATGTATCCCCAAATTTTTTTCTTTGTTTTTTAAAAGAATGGCCAATTATCAGCTCTTCCTATACTACTTTCCCCTGTTGAGGTCCAGATACATATGTCTACCCCAATAGTAACGCTGATTTGACTGATTATAAGATCCCTGAATGGAAAGAATCGCTTCCAGCTACAGAGAATTAGCGGTGATGGTAGGTGCTCCCTCTTATCCCAGCATACTAGACAGAACTTCATTGACTGGCTTGTCCTCAAAGGCAGATTCAGAGATAATCAGAGAAAGAGGAGGAAAAGAGGATACTTCCAGAAAGTGGGTTATGCCCTGGAATGCTCTGCTGCTGGAGAAAACACGAGAGAGAAAAAATTTTCATACAATTTATAGAATTTAAAATGTTTGCATAATTTCTGTGATTTTAATATCAAAAATTAAAGTGTTGCAGCTTTTCATACCAATCCTTTCCACCTAACTAATGTGTCTTTATTTTTTAATCTTAGCAATGAAGAGGCTTGCCTTTTGAATGATGGAAATTCTTCACAAACATAAGACAAGTAATCATTTTCAGGCAATTAAGAGTTGTCTCAGGTGGCCAATTCCTTGGACTTGCTCAACATAGCACAAGGACTATAATTTATACATTGCTATACTTAAAGTACTTTTTGGCATATTCTCCTAACAAAGAAAAAAAAGCATTGTAGCAGCTCAGTAAGGTAATTGTTATCTAAATATGTAATAGGATCATTTTTATCTAAATATGTAGAGAAAAGACATGCTTTAAAATGTTATATTGGCTATTAACAATCTTTTGGACACTCATTCATACTAGAGTCTTTTTCATGTGTTTCTGTTTCTTTCTCTGAATGGTCTTGCTGCCCATTAGCTTTTTTTCTGGCTGAAAAGGCCCAATCACCAAGAGCTTTCAGACCCCAGTACATTTCAGATCTAGTCTCATTTTCAGTGCCTAATTCTGAGTGGAACGGTGGTCATTTAAATACATTTTAGAGTAATTTTAATAGAACATTTGCATAATACAATTCTTGCTTCTTGTAATTCAAATCTGTTTACTCCAAATAGGTTTCTCCATGGGCGCCCCTCTGCCGTGCACCAAGTTCTAATACATTTGGCTTACCTGTAATGACAGTAGGGAAGCACAAAGAAGCAAAGCCTATGGGAAGAGGACTGAGGTGGGATTTCATAAATTTATTAATTAATAATACTAGAAGAACCTTGAATTTTCACAGAATTACACATTGTTAAAACAAGCATACCTGTTATCTAATCCTTCCATTCTCATCTCTATTGGGAAACTTCAGGCTCAGACAAGCTCCCTCACGTAATCTATTCACATTTGAAAGGGTGATATCATGGGCAATTTTCATCCTGAAATTTGGTGAAAAGTAAACGGAATTTAAAAGGGCCTTTTCTCTGTCTTTGACTATCAGACAGCAATAACTACTGCTACCTGCTCTTGTCTGCTTCTATTCCTCATTTGTGTTTGCTGGATGGTTGGATTTTTTTTCATAAATTGTTTTGGCTATTTTTTCTCTCTCCTCTTCCATAAGCCCTTTTTGGAAATTATTCTGATAGTAAGGCAGAAGAAATTCTAACATCCTTAAATGTGTTTATTTCCATTCATTACAGAAAAACAATAAGTTTAAGAAATATAACTGCATACTGTTGCTGTTATATCAAGAAATGTAACTGCATATATTGATTTTTATATCATTATTATTGATATTTATTATAAGGCTTTTCTCTATCACTTCATGGGTATGTAAAATATGTATCATGTTTACAACTCTTGGTCTTCTATTAAGAATTATGTAGGTAACCAATTTATATCTTAAATTCATATTTCTTTTCTATTTCTAGATAATCTGCCCATACAAATTTAAGTGGTTTAAAAAAAAAAAAAAAAACTTACACCTTCAAGGTGGCCGCTAGTAGAAAAAGGGGATTTTGTCACAATTACATTTTTTTAAAATATGCTCCTAACTTGATTTTTTAAACTCAGGTTTGTCACCTGCCCAAAACCATTTTCATACTACTGCCAAACTTAATTACCTAAAATAACTGTCTGATCTTCTACTACCCACATCAAGCCTGTGATGTATCACCGCTGCCTTCAAGGTTTTTCATCGTGAAAGTTCTTCAAGATGAACTCATTTAGGCCTGTATCACAAAGCAAACCCTAACCTTCATTTCTTTACTCATGGTTATTGAAAGGAACACCTCTAGGCCTCCAGTTACTGTTAGCTTACTGGAATATATTGTTTCCTTAAATTCCCAACTCATCCACAACTTCTTCTTTGAAAGGCTTCCATAGTGAAACAATCATAAAAATTTAATTCTTTGCTTCCAGAACATGGTTTTAAAAATTTATTTAGCATATGTATTACTCTGCCTTATATTAAAGGTAATTGCTTCTTGTTTCTAACTTACCTCATTAGTCTATATGTTCCTTAACGACCTGCATTAGGACTTATTCTAATCTCTTCCCCAAAATAGCCATGGCTGACATCCAGTATAAATAAATGCTTTATAAATTAACATCAATTTAAATTAAATTTCTGAAACTCATTAACATAAATAAGCAATTTCAGTACCATTCAGCCTTCACTATCTGAAGCAGCTTTTATGGTTATCTTTCCCCAGGTCAGTGATACCTCCTGCAATTTATCCCCAAACATTTGACCTATGGTCCAGGAATGTAGTCTCTTGTGTGTTACATTTTCACCTGATCAATTTTAGGCCTATAATGATTTAATTAAATGATTGATTATTCAGTGGTCTCTCTTCATTCATTCAATAGCTTGTTCTGTTTATATGTGCTTGAGTACTACTTCTGCAGTGAGCATTCTAAGATAATTGAGAAAGAAAAAAAGATGCAATCTAAAGCTGAAAGACTTTTTGTCTTTCTGACATGTACTTAAATTCACTGGTAATTTTCTTTCAGAATAAGTGATCAATCTGTATAGCTCTTAGTATCCTTTAAACTTGGCCACTCAATATGCACCCCCCAATTTTGTATTTATAGTCAATGCCCAAGTAGTCAGTCACTGCCAAAAACAATAAAAATAAAAGGAAAGAAAAAAAACACACACAAAGCAGATTGATTTAAAGAGACTTATATGCACAATGGAGAATCCAGAACAAAAGAGAAGATTCAACAAGGAGATGGTGGTTGTAACATTAGGCAGCTTGCCCACTGAGTACCACTCTTAATTAGCATTATTACCCCCAATGAAACTGGCTTAATACCTTGTGTGTAGGCACTCTGCCATCTAACAGATGGATCTCCACACAAGATGCCAAGAAACCACATATGAACATCAAACATGGCTTTTATCCATGTTATTTTCAGCTTATAGTGTTTAAATGACTGTTGTCCTGCAATGCCATGGCTGTAGTTATACAGAAGAACAAATACATCAGTTCCAACCACAGTAACTGTTAGGGACCAAACAAGAGGGGTTCTCATTTCAATGTGGTTTTTTTTAGTGTAACACTGAATTTTAGTCACTGGAAAGACCTAAAGTTTTGATGCTCTGGTAGTACAGAGACTCCAGAAAACACACACACACACACACACACACACACATTCATATATCTACATATTTTTATATATGATTATATATACATATATATGTATATATCATTAGCAAATGGCCTAAAGTCATCATTCTAAAAATTGATTACAATTTTCTAGAGGCTGATAAGAATTGTTTCCAAAATAGTTTCCACTAAAATCATAGCTATATCAAAAGATACCTTTATTAGCAGGATATATCACCAGAATTTGAAAAGGTCGATTCCTAGTGACACTTAGAAGTTTAAATTTTGACTATCAGAATACATTTCAATTTTTCAAAGAAGCATTATATGTTAGCCAGATAGCCAACTATGTTTCTCATAGCAATATATATATATATATATA
>NW_016804848.1:650996-652378 GCF_001698545.2 Rhinopithecus bieti
AGAGACATATATATATATATATATATATATATATGTCAAACAAAATATCAAAGTCAATTAATAATAATGAAGCACCCGTTGCATTCACAGAACTATGCTGAGCTGTGAGGGGGATACAGAAACAAATAAGGCACAGGCCTACTCTCTTTGGACTTTCCATGCAACTTGAAGGGCATATGTAGTAAGAGTCATATTTGAAATGTAAACCCTGTTTGCTGAAAGAAGTTATATCCAGTTCAAGACATCATAAAAGACCTTTCAAAAAGGTAAAATTTGAAATAGGCTAAAATGAATGGGCAGAATTTGCAGTAAGTTGACTATGGTGTTACAGTGGCATTAAACCCTAATATAGGCTCAATAAAACAAGTGAGTCAATGGCCCTAATAATCAACATGTAATTAAATGACTTCTCCACTGCTTTCCATATTTTATCATTTTAAAATAATATGTCAATAATTACCTAAGTAAATAATAATCTTCCCTGGTGGCTTCCCTGACATAGATACCATTGGAATCCCTAGCGAGGCAAGAGGTGCTTCTAGCTGTAGGGATAACCATGACAACTGTCTGTTCATGGGGACCTAGCCAAAGAGAAGGCCAACCAGTGAAGGCCCACTGTGCAGGTTCTGGACGTGAGATATCTGAGAGATTTCCAGGGACACTTCCAACAGAACAGCCTTGTTCATCTTGCCCTCCAGCTTTTCCATAATTTTTAACATCTTTCATTCCTATGGAAAACTGACTTCTGTTTTCCTGCTCAGCTCAACAGAATCCGGTCTAGGAAGTTAAATTTTTTAAATGTATGAATTGCTCCAAATTACCTATTTTCCTCCTTCTGGTTCTTTCACTACTTTGGTTCCATTCAGGACAGGAGCTTTTCTTTCCCACAAGCCCCATAACCAACAATCTGTCCTCTGGTTGTTTCCAGCCTTGACTTTTCTTAACTCTTTGATTTAATAAACTTCTGCTCTAGAGAAGAAACTGGCTGGCCCTTATCAGTGGGCATATAAACTTTTAATGGCCCTCTCAGCTAACAGTAAAACTATCAAATTTGCTTTAATAATCAGTGTCTTCAAGTGTGAATGTCTCCCAGGAGGCATCTGTCCTCTGTGCAGGAGGGAAACAATGGCATGGATTAAAACATGATCTCTTCCCTGGCTGCCAGAATGTTATTAAGCTACCAGAGCCTGGTGAAAATTAAAGAAAATAACTACTCAGCAGAGATTCACATGTTATTTGTTTTAATAATAAAAAAAATATTGAGAGGGGCGGAGCAAGATGGCCAAATAGGAACAGCTCCAGTCTCCAACTCCCAGCGCGAGCGACACAGAAGACCAGTGATTTCTGCATTTTCAACTGAGGTACGGGGGTCATCGCACTAG
>NW_016804848.1:656876-658837 GCF_001698545.2 Rhinopithecus bieti
CCTGCACGTTATGCACATGTACCCTAGAACTTAAAGTATAATAAAAAAAAAATAAAATAAAATAAAAAAAATAATATAAAATATTAAACAAAATACCTGGCTTATGGTAGGCACTCAATAAATATTTAAAGAATTAGCAAATAGATATTTCTCTTTTCACATTCTTACTGTGGACCTATATAAACCCTGTTACCTAGTAGCTGCTTAATGAAACTGCCCTTCATCCAAAGACAGAATTATTTTTATAATTATATGCATAAATCATAAATTAAGTTTTATGAGTATAAATATTATAGATTCTTTGCAAAATTTCAGCATGCAATTTTTATTTTCCTATTGCAAACAACAAGTCATTTGCAAATAACATAGTTATATTAGTCTATTCTCATACTGCTATAAAGAACTACCTGAGACTGGGTAATTTATGAAGAAAAGAGTTTTAATTGAATCACAGTTATACAGGCTGTACAGGAAGCATGGCTGGGAGACCTCAGGAAACTCACAAGCATGGAAGAATGCAAAGGGGAAGCAAGCAGGTTTTACCATGGCAGAGCAAGAGAGAGAGAGTGAAGAGGAAGTGCTACCCACTTTTAAACAACAAGATCTTATGAGAACTCCTATCACGAGAGAAGCAAGGGGGGAAATCTGCCCTCCCACCATCTCCCTTCTCCAACATTGAGAATTATAATTTGACGTGAGATTTGGGTGTGGACACAGCCAATCCATATCAATGGTCAATATCAGAAACTAAAAATAAGTCCATTCTTTATTAATTTATTCAATAAATATTAGACACTGTATCCATCAGGGTTGGTGAGGTTATGCTTCAATAACTAACAGCCTGAAAACTCAATGGCTTAGTTGAGTTAATTTTATTCTTATAAAATACACCTTTTACTCACATTGTGTGTCCATTGCAAGTTCATAAGAAGGTTCTACTCACTTTGGTTATCCACTGATTCAGTTTAACAGAGATTTCATCTCAATTTATTTTTCCGTGATCACAGATGCAGGGAAAAGAGAGACAATATTGAACTACATGCTAGTTCTTAAAGCTGTTTCATGAAATGACATCACATCTGCCAAAATTTCACTGACCGAAGTCACACAGCTACTCCTTGGTTAAATAGGAAAAGATATATAATCCTCCCACATTGTGTGGCTTCACAGAAGGTAAATCAGATAAATGGTAAATAGTAACACAATATTCTACAAACACCTACTAATTAGCAGGTGTAAGGCACTAAGAAACAAGGTGAACAACATAGGCATAGCTCTGGTTGACTATTATCACTCCGTTGGCTGAGGACTATTTATTTCTCTGTGTCCTCCTTATATTTAAAAAAAACACACATGTTCAAATCTGCAATTGTGGATGATGATGGTGACTGTGGTTCTCTACAAAAGTATTAGAAAATAAACAATAACATTTACAATGAAGTTGAATAAATACTTTGAGCTGCTGAGGCCTAAATGCAGAATGCAGATTTTTTCCTGCTCAATCTGTCTCATCAAGGCCCACTGTAAGCAGTATCTGTAAGAGACAAGCTGCCCTCTTAATGTACATGTCGTGGCTCTAAGTGCCTCTGCCTGTCTTCATCCTCTCTACTAATTTCCTAGAACTCTTACTATTTCTACAAACCTGAAAGACAAAAGTCCTCAATTACCTGCCCATCTTGCCTCTGGGGATTGCCATTAGAACGAGATGAACTAACAAATAAATATGAGTATGTCTCATAAAGTACAAAGTGCTACATAAATTTAGGAAGACTATTTTTATAAACCCAAAATAATGAGCCTCTAGTGAGCACAGTGGGAATGGAGGAGGAGGTCGAGGAGAGAAAAATTGGGGAGGTCTGGTATGATAGTTTCAGAGATAAATAACTAATCTGCCTCTTAATTATTAGGGTTTTTTCTTTTTTTTTTTTTTTTTTTTTTTTTTTTTTTTTTTTTTTTTTTTT
>NW_016804848.1:661948-668340 GCF_001698545.2 Rhinopithecus bieti
TATTTAGGTATACTCTCAATATCAATAAGGAGTTTAAATAATGCTACAACTTGATAAGCACAATTTGAAATATAGATCAATTTCATAATACAGATCTATAGAGAGTAAGCAGAGCATCAGAACATGGGAGAATATATTACTTATCTCACACGTAGAGTTCCTTCATTCTTCCTTCATATCTTACCTATATCTTAAACCTGTTGGGGTATTACTCATTTCAACTGAGATTATATATTGATTTAAAATGTAATGAGTTAGTTTGCTTCCTCGCCTATTTTTGTGTGAGATTTTATACAGTTTAACTGATATTTAATCCCCACAACAACTTTATTTGTAAGAGGACACAAACTGATTCAAAGTATTTTATGTTTTAATAATTGAACAGTGTTTCCTCAACATGAATTTAAAATCATGTCCTAGTCTCTGAAGAAAAATCATCGAGGGAACTTAATTAAAAGTGGCCTATTTCCTATACATCACATATCATCCAATCACAGAATCAGTCTTTGTTTTGGCTCAAAGCAGATAGGCCAAAAGAAATCTTAAAAGTGTTTGTAGTCACCTGTTGTCTTATTAAATAGTAGGTCTTATACATTCTTTCTTGTCAATAATAACCTAATTGTAAATTTTTTGTAACTCAAAGGATAAATTCTTGAGGGTATGGATACCCCATTCTCCATGTGCTTATTTTACTTTACCTGCCTGTGTCAAAATATCTCATGTATTCCACAAATACATACACCTATTATGTACCCACAAATTTAAAAATTAAAATTAAAATTAAAAAGTTATTGTAAGGCCAGCTACGGTGGCTCACACCTGGAATCCCACCACTTTGGGAGGCGGAGGCCTGTAGATCATCTGAGGTCAGGACTTTGAGACCAGCCTAGCCAATGTGGTGAAACCCCATCTCTACTAAAAACACAAAAATTAGCCGGGCATGGTGGTATGCACCTGTAGTCCCAGCTACTCGGAAGGCTGAGGCAGGAAAATCATTTGAACCTGGAAATTGGAGGTTGCAGTGAGCCAAGACTGTGCCACTGCACTCCAGCCTGGGCAACAGAGCGAGACTCTTTCTCTACATAAATACAATTTAAAAACATTGAAAAGTTATTGTAAAATGTTGGTGTAATATAATGAAAAGTTATTGTAAAATGTTGGTGTGATATACTTATCATGAAACATTTCTGACCTGAAACTAGATTCTGGTAAACAATCCTGAGAGGTGGAAGGTGCAACTGTGCATTCATGTCTTATTCACTACATCAGCTAATTTTAGACTCTACTTCTCAGTAATGATGGTATCTCATTGTTCTCATTTTTTATTCTGTATTATCCATGATTCCTGCTGTGACAGTTAAATTGTTCTAAAATGTACTATAGTCAAAAAGTTTAAAATTACACTTGTGTATAATTTTGTTTCTAGAACTTTTGAAAACTGATGATGGTGATGAAAGAAAGCTTACTTTTGACTCTTGATGAGTTTAGATCGGACCACAGCCAAAAAAAAAAAGAAAAAGGGTTTCAGAGTACATAATGCAACTATTTTTCAAATATTAAGGAAGTAATTGTTATCACATTTCAAAATGTCTTAAACTGTAAATAAATTAGATATTATCATATATCATGAATGTTACTATTCTTTTATTACAATTTAACACTGTGTTTTAATGAATAAAACAGAATGTAACCTAAAAGACTCAAATTTCTCATCTTATGTTCCATCTGGAGAGCTTAGCAGATAGTACTAGTTTCACTCAACTTTGTAAATATTTGTCAGTTTTGCCCATGAGGCTACACGCTACAAGGGAGTAATTAATACATGTGTTATTAGGTTTTGCCTCCTCAGTACCTCAGTCCATTATATACCAGGCACTCAAAAATCATCTGTTGAGTGAGTGAATGCTTATGCTCCTGTATTTTTGTTCCATAAACATCCATGATTAAACATGTCTTTTAAATCTCTAGAAAATGGCAGATATGTCTATGTAATTATAACTTTACATCAAGAAAATGTTATTTTTAGGCCGGGCGCAGTGGCTCACGCCTGTAATCCCAGCACTTTGGGAGGCCGAGGCGGGCGGATCACAAGGTCAGGAGATCGAGACCACGGTGAAACCCCGTCTCTACTAAAAAAGACAAAAAAAATTAGGCGGGCGCCTGTAGTCCCAGCTACTCGGGAGACTGAGGCAGGAGAATGGCGTGAACCCAGGAGGCAGAGCTTGCAGTGAGCCGAGATCGCGCCACTGCTCTCCAGCCTGGGGGACAGAGCGAGACTCCGTCTCAAAAAAAAAAGAATATGTTATTTTTAACAAAGTTCCTATTACGTGGTTTAACTGCAGTTAAAGTATCTGTTCCTCCAAACCAGAGATTAGACACATGAGGGCATGAATTATTGTCTGTTTTCTTTCTCTTTCCTCAGTACATAGGAATGTTTATCATAGAGGCTTAATAAATATTTTTTAAATATATTAATGGATGAATATCAAGAGGATCATTACCTGGCTTTCTTAGGCATGGCATCATAAGCAGATATTACTTTAACCATTCATAATTTCAATAGTTATTAAGAACACACTAGGCACTTCACTAAATGTTGGTTATACATTTGTTTCCATCCAAAATTGTATTCAGATATTTAAAGATCAAGAAACTCAGTTGTATTGTCAGAGTCCATCAAGACTGGCTGTAGAATGTCATAACCCAAAAGAAGAGATTGGTAAAACAGAGTGTCAATCTCAATTTACAGTAAGGATATATAGAGCAGGAGAGAAAACATATAAAAGTAAAATTTTAAAAATAGGTTATAAATATTTAGAAGAATGAAGGATTCATAACAACTTCCCAGCAGATATTCTCTTTCAGGTAGTCTCTAACTTGAACTCTTATTACCATAAGAAAATAATTTTCAAGTCAGTGAGGTTAGAATAATCTTATTAGCTGTTATCAAACTATGATAGACTGATGTACCCATCTCCTCTTTAGAAGAAAAGGAATGAAAGAAGTGAGTTAGAACTCAAGTAGTGTTAGGTACGATTCCTCTTGTTTTTAAAATTCTTATAACAACCCTCCAAAATGAGAAGCTCTGTCCATAATTTTATAATCAGGATATTGAGTTTTGGATCTTATACCAAAGCTACTTGTCTCCAAAGATCATGCTTTTTCCATGATGCTTTACTGTTCCTATGCTATAGTTAACTGGACTACTTATGTTGGTTCATTGAAGCAACTTTACTCCTAAACAATGTTTGAGGCCCACTTTAGTATGCTTACTCTCCAGTCATTTTTGTTAAAGCTGTTCCCACTTCTACATGAAATTTTCTAAATCAGATATAGATGATTTTTACGGAAAGGTACAAAAAAATGAAGAATGTAGGGAAGTTCTATCTGACAGTCTGCTTGCTTCTTCACTTAATTTTTAAAATCCTTAAAGTCATGTACTAGTTTTTAATGTCTAAATCTTTACCAAAATTTAGAATAATCTCTGGCACAGATGTGTACAAAGCGTTTATTTAGTGGATGCTATGTGCCAGGCATACTGTTACGGCCTTTGTTGCACATTTTCCAACTCTTTAAATTCTAGAATAGTTGCATTATACAGATGAATAAATTAAGTAACTTGTCTCAAATCACACAACAAGTAGAAAATAAAGACAAAATTTTAGATGAGATTCAATACATCATATTTGTTCCTGTGTCCCATGGCACCTCTATCTACCTAAATTATTTGTGTTGATTCAATTGGTAAGAAACCAGAAGTAATTTATATCTGGAGAGTAGATTTATTGTGATTAAAGATATTTAAAGTATATCTTACTTAATTCTTCCAATAATCCTTACAATTCGGGAGGGTTTTTTTTTGTTTGTTTTTACATAAAGAAAAGACTTTTAAAGAAATTAGGCTATTTGACAAGCAGGTAGAGGGTCAGGCTTCAATGTTCTGTCTGTTTGACTTAAAAACCATTCTCTTTACACAATATTATTCTAGTTTTGACAACAGGAGGTTAAACAGGATGCTAGTGCAATAATATAGATATGAAAGGAAAAGTGCCTGGAATATAGCCATGGAGTTGGAAAGAAAGAATAAAGGAAGAATGATGGTTTATTGTGTGGATTTTCTAAGAATGTTGTAGCATGACTCAAAGTAGGGTAAGGCTCAATACACTACAATGACCTCTCAGAAGTCTATAATAAATTTTTTTTAAAAAAAAAATCTAATTGCTAATTATTGTTCTAATGCTGGTCTCCTATTCTCATTATAGCTCAACATAAACTCCAAAGTTTGTTGGATACAATGTATTTTATTACAAATTCCCTAATGTGTATTACTGCCTTTTCACTTTTAGGTATAATGTTTTAAATAAGCCTATAAAATAGCATACAGATTCTATTACAGTCTTATAAAAGAAAACAAAATCAACTGCTTTACAATTTATTTCAGGGTTGCTTCAGGCATATTTTCTGAAGTAGAAATTCTTGCCCTTTATTTTTCTCTCTTATTCTGAACTTACTTTCAACTTCACCAGAAATCATGCCTGAATAGTCTATTCGGTCAATAACAATTTATCTTGTAGTAATATAAATCATGTACTGGGTACTGTTTTAGCCTCTGGAGAAACAAAAATGAGTAAGACATGGTCAATGCCCAAAGGAAACTCAGTCTCTTGGAGTCCTAGGTAAACAAATAGATTCAATACAAGCATGTGAGGTCCTTGCAGAAGCATAGTACTTACAGGACACAATAGGGGAGAAAAGGAGGAAGGCCCAGTTATTTCTTATTCTTGCAATCTTTGTTCTTAAAGCTAGAATTGATTTTGACTCAATGTATATTACATGTTCTAAGCTACATCAATTTTTCTCATAAATCTCGTATCTTCTTCAGTTTAAATTATGTTAATGGTTTCCCACCATATAAACTTAAAAATCTTATCAGGACAAAAAGTCCTTTATAAATTCTGGCCCCTGAATACCTCTCATTTCTTATTATACTAAAACATATACCAGCACATTAGCTATATTACAAAAATATGCAGTTCAACAATACCACAATTGATTTCACAAAGAATATTCCTTCTATCCAAAATATTGAAGAGAAATATGATAAACTCTTTCTTCTAGTCAGCTCCAAACTAAATTTTCTTATAGCTTTTTCTTCTACCTAATATCCATCTAATTTCAGTTCAAGAGTCACATTCTCCAGAAATCCTTCCAACCCTAGATTTTAATTTCAGTGCACATACCCTGACTCCCACAACAGTATGTTTATGAGGCTAATGCTGAACTGTGAAATTTTCTATGCTACATAACAAAGTGGCAAAAACTTAGCAGCTTCAAGCCATACACATTTACTTAACATTTTCTGTGGATTATAATTCTGGGTACAGATAAGCTGGGTGCTTATGCAAGGATATAATCAAGGTGTCTAAAAATGTTAGGTTCTCATCTGCAGGCTGAATGGGAAAGGATCTGCTTCCAAGCTCACTTAATTGGAATGGTGTAATTCTTTCTATTATACCTGTACAACTCATGGCTGCTTCCTCCTTTAATGACAGTAAGAAGAGCAAGGCTTGGAGCAAGAAGAATTCTTACATAACATGAAAGATTCATAACCTGTCATCTTTGCCATATTTTATTGGTTAAAAACAAGGCACAGATTCCACCCACACTTAAGCAGAGAGGATTATAGAAAGGTATGAACATCAAAATGTGAGTATCATAAGGGCCACCTTAAAGTTTGTTCAGCACAGTTGTCATCACTGATTTATAACCCTGTTTTCTCAACTAGGCTGTGAGAAACTTAACGGCAAGGAACATGGCTTACCTGACTTCGTGTCCCCAGGAAACAGCACTCTGTGTTCGGTATATGACACACTTAAAATCTGATTCACTGACTAAAGTGTTACTTCTGATACAAATTATTTTACATTTTCTTAAAGAAATATGATAAATTCATTATATAATCACTTCCTAAAGTAATGACATTTTCATTGTAATTCTCATAGCCATATTCAGAATAGATGTGAACAAATTTCTATATTTAATAGAAAACTAAATAAGTTTAAGTATTTTGAACCAATGAATGAACAGAGTATCTGTTCCTAATAAAGATACAGTTAATTTACTAACACACATTTGGGAAAATGCATTTCGAGAGAAGGGAATCATCTTAATTTTAAATATTTCTTGTTGCCAAAATCAAACATATTGAAGCTATACAAAGTAAAAGCAATTAACTTTTCATAAAATACTCAAAATGGTAGGATCTACAAACAAATGAATATAAATTTGTGATAATAAAGTATCATAGATAATACTAACCCTTTTCTCTCATTCTTTTATTATCACTATGTTTTGTTTTTATTTTTATTACTTTTTTTTTTTTTTTTTTTTTT
>NW_016804848.1:668587-683137 GCF_001698545.2 Rhinopithecus bieti
CCTCGTGATCCGCCCGCCTCCGCCTCCCAAAGTGCTGGGATTCCAGGCGTGAGCCACCACGCCCGGCCTCTTTTATTATCACTATGATGTATTGTTTGGGATTTTTAGAAATGAAATAATTAGTGTGATGCATGAATCAAGAGAACAAAAACACTAGGCATTTTATTGACTATTTAAAATAAAAGAGAAATTATGGATTTAGTAGAAGAGATTAGTGACCTACAAAATATCAGTTGCCATAGCAAATTAGTTAATTAACTGACTTGGTTTGTATTACAAAACTGCTAAAGTAAATTCATATACTTGGGGATGCAGAAATATAAATTGTGCTCTGAGGCTGTCCCGTATACTCCAGAGAAAGAAACCTTGTTTTGCAGAATCCCTTTCTAATAAATTGGCTAATTAAAAGTAGTGCTGATGGATTTCAAATGCTTATGTCTACACTTCAGGCAAAAATGACACTTTTTTAAAAGAACAGAGCCTACATTATTAATTTGCATTTATAATATAATAAAGAAGTTCAAGATTAGAATGTAGGTACAATGACATAATGTCAGTAGTGTAGACTTAGTCAACACAAGTAATTAATTTCCTTAATTTGTCATTAAAATTTACACAAGGGTAGCTATGAGGTCACCTGACATAGCTCTACTGCCAGGCAGCAGAACTAACTGTACCTTAGCTCCAGGGATTTCATCTATAGCCTTTAGACTAACTAAAAACAGTTTACAGAGCTCTAGTCCCACTTATTTCTGTGTTGGCTAAAAGAATATACGTCATGAGGAACCGTTTGTTCAAAGTTCCCCCAGTCCATTTGCAAGAGACCTACTGAATTGAGCACTGAATACTGGGCTCTCAAAAGATGAAAAAAAAAAAGAAAATTCATTTGTGTATTGTGGGCAAAACAAGTAAAGTATAGCCTTATTGCACTTTTAGAATTTGTCCTTGGGCTTAGCACATGTTGCTTCCAGAAGTGGGTATTCTTCAGAATAAATGTGGATGGTACGAATGCAGTATTAGCAACTGTTTCTGAACAATCTGTAGCTTGAGTGCTTCTAGGGCCACACTTAAAATGCTCTATTTTTTTTTTTTTTTTTGATCTTGCTTCTTTTTTAAAAAGTATGAATTATAAAACACATACAAAATATTTTACCAAGCAAAAATATATAGAACATGTAATTATCACAAATTGATGTCCATATGCCTACCAATCTTGGACAGGAAATAGAGATTTACCATCATTCCAGATAATTCCCTTGTTCTCCATCCCAATCATGACTTGTTATATCCCTCCGAGGTCATGATTGTTCCATCTTTTATGGAAAATCACTCTCTTGATTGTTCTGATAGTGGTACATTGATGTAAAGATTTTTTCCCATATAATCATAGGAGTTTTGTCTTTTGCATTTATATATAACATTTCCCTAAAATTAGTTCATTTATACATATGATTTTTAATGTATGCTATAAGGCAGGGGTCAATTGGCAAACATATTATTTTCTTATGGTTTTGCAGTGTCATCTTTGTCATAAATTACATGAATGTGCCTGTTCTTGGTCTCTTTATTTTAATTCTACCACTTTGTCTCTTTTGCCATTACCACACTCTTGTAAGTCTTGATATATAGTATAATGAGTTTAACTACTTCAATCTTCTTTGATAGTATCTTCTTGGATTTTAATTAAGATTGCATGTAATTTATGAATAGTTTTAATAATAGACATCTTTATAATATTGAGTCTTCTTGTTGATGAATTTAATATTCTCATCTATTTATATAGGGTTTTTTTTATATTTTCAGGAACATTGTGTAGTTTTCTGAATAGAGATCTTTTCCATTTTGATTTATTTTCCAGTAACCCTTAGCTTGAGTTCCTACAGAAGCAGAACTTGAGACAAATATTTTAAGAAATTTATTTGAGAGGAGATCTCCAGAAATACCAGTAGGGCACTGAAAGTAAGATGGGTTAAAAAAAAAAGTCAATAAAGGGTATAATCAAGTAGGTTGCAATTGTGGGAAACTGGGACTTAATCTTTCTGAAACACAGCATGAAACGTTTATCCGTTATCCCAGTTGATGAGAGAGAAAGCTCCAGTGTTTGTCCTCCAGTTATCTGCTTGTGTCACTGATTGAGGGTCCTTTCCCAGGTTATACACTCTCCTTAAGTCATTGCTTTCCTTGTACATCAGTCAATCTTGTTCTTGAAAACAATCCCCTCCCCTCCAAAAAAAATCCATCAGGAAAGAGCTTCAGGTGATCATAGTATAACACCATCAGAGTGTAGAAGTGAGTACTCAGAAAATATGGAATGACCACAGACATTGCAACAATCAAACTCTCACTCCTCACAGTCTCATTCCTCCTATTAGGTCTTGATGACCCCTAGCATCATGCAATCAGTCAAGTCAGATGACACAAGGGTTAAGCCACTTGTATTATAATTCACACCAATTGTAAAGCTCACTAAGGCACACTCAAAATTGGCATCTTTCTGGATAACCTGATAAGTGGGATACAGAGATATTACATGCTGTCTCCAAAATCCAAAGAGATCAAGACTCTTTGGTAGGAGGTTCAATATTCAATATGTGTTATTAACCTTGAAGGAGATATCTTGGAATGCCCTTGACCAATAGACACCCAGCAGCTCTAGCAATGTGCAAGCCCTCTGAGTTTCTACATGGTTTATTGCCCACTCTGGCACACAGGTGTTTACCAGAGAATCTAGAGTAGTTGCAATTTCCTGCTCACTAAATCCTTTAAACTTGATGTCATCACCATAGTATATAGTGGGCCAGATGATCAGGTCCTTCAGATCATGTTGCAATGCACAGGTGGAAAGTTAACATGCCCTGGAGCAAGATGATGACCAGTGTCATACAATTCTTGCCAGCTGAGTATGAGCTGTTTCCAATCCTCTTTGTTTTCCCTTTTTTTCAATTGAAAGATAAAATCATATGTATTTATTATGTACAACATGATGTTTTGAAGTATATATTCATTATAAAATGATTAACTCTGATTTAAAAATCCACTACCTGACATTTTTGTGGTAAGAAGACTTAACATCTGTTCTCTTTGCATTTGATCCTCTTTCTTGATGGAAATTGTAAATAGAACATTTGGGAGATAAATACCCACCTACCAAATGCTACAGTCTATTCTAATCTTCTTGATGAGATACCATATTCGGCCCTGTGATTAAAGCCATCACTTGGTTAAGTTTACAGCAACACATTACTATTCACCATCATCTACCTTATTTTTGCAAGACCTAGCCTGGTGAATTAAGCAAGTGTATGGTGTAGACCACAACTGAATCTTTTTCGCTTTTGAGGTGGAAGTGACATCTGCTGTTTTACCAAAGTTACTCTGCTTCTTCTGATTTACAGCCGTAACTTGGGAGTGAGGGAGGATGCAGTTTCAGAACTTCTACTTGTTTTCCTATCACTATGATTCTTCCTACACAGTTCAAGGAGTCAATATGAGTGCTCCAACAGGTGACAAATAACTACAATCCCAAATGTGCAATGAGGGACCAAGAAAATGATAATAGGGGTAGATATGCAGAACCATTGACCCTACTCAAACTGGATGACCATGATGTTGTGTTGGAATTTCAGTTATCCACATCACCTTACCCTTTGTATCCAATAGCTTTCTAAGGATCCGAATATCCTTAGAAATAGGATATAGACACTCTGGTAAATAGTTATATGTCACTTTAGGGAATAATTAGAGGAATTGCTTTCTTCAAGGGTGCCCACCTTCCCTTTCAACTCATGCATCCTGCATCTTAGAAATAGCTTACATTTGGAAACAAGGCAAAGGGTCATAAATTTTTATTATAATGATGCCAGTGGCTGGCATCATTCTTCTACTCATCTCAAATTATTTTTGGATATATACTCCAACTAATACCCTTACTGAACTCCTGTTTATCTCACGCTTGGAAATACTACCATCTTTTAACCATTAGCACAGAACCCTGTGAGTCAAGACCCATGCATGCCATTCTGGCCTTGCTGCAAACACTTACCTTGCCTCTCACAATTTAGTGCCACAATTCTAAGATCTTTTCACTGTTGACTTTTGCTGTGATCTGAATATTGGTGTCTCCCCAGTATTCATGTGCTAAAACTTGATCCCGAATGCAATATGATTAAGAGGTGGGGCCTTTGGGAAGTGATTGGTTTATGAGAGCTTCACTCTCATGAATGGAATTAATCACCTTATAAAAGAGGCTGATTGAAGGATCCCAGCCTCTTATTCCTTTTCCCCTATATGAGGACACATTTTCTCCTTCCACCATGTGAAAACACAGACAAGTTTCCATCTATAAAGAAGAGGCTCTCATCAGACACTGAATCTGCTGGTACCTTGATCTGGTACTTCCCAGCCCCCAGAACTGTGAGAAATAAATTTCTATTGTTTATAAATTACCCAGTATAAGGTATTTTTTGTTATAGCAACTTAAATGGACTAAAACAACTGCATAGCAGCAAGCCTACTGATAACACTGGTCTACAGGGTATAGCTACCATAAAGCTTCCCAACGATACCTCTACTACCACCTAGGGGATTTCTTATCGCTGTAGTGAAAGAATATCTTATGAGAATATAGTCATCTGGTGAGTTCTCTGGCCATACATAATACATCAGGTAAGGACTTTCTATATTCTCTAATCAAGAAACATCTGCTTTTCTTTAGCAATGGGCTGCTATCCTATCATAAATGGAAGCAGGTGATGTACAATCCCAGATCATCCAATGGAATGTAGGGATTCAGAGTTATCAAGAATACCCATAGAAATATTCCGAGTCTATCTCAGAGTGTGTCTTCTTTCGTAATTAGCACAACAGTCTTGCTGAGAGTTAATTTAAACTTCTATATATCTTCATTACTCTCAAAATCAGATTTTGAGCATTCACGATAGTCTGTCCGCCACTTGCAGGACACAAGACTCTTCTAAATGATGCCCTAAAGGCCCCCAGAATGTATCCTAAATTGATAAATTCATTGCCCTAATTTCATAATTTTATTTATTCAGTGTTTCAACATCAGTTAACAACAACCAATCAATTCCCCAATCTTTATAATTATTACTGTCCTGGCCGGGTGCACTGGCTCACGCCTGTAATCCCAGCACTTTGAGAGGTCGAGGCAAGCAAATCAGTTGAGGCCAGGAATTTAAGACTATCCTGGCCAATATGGGGAGACCTTGTTGCTACTAAAAATACAAGTTAGCTGGGCATGGTGGCAGGTGCCTGTAATTCCAGCTATTTGGGAGGCTTAGGCATGAGAATTACTTGAACCCAGGAGGCAGAGGTTGCAGTAAGCTGAGATTATGCCACTGCACTCCAGCCTGGGCAACAGAGTGAGACTCTGTCTGAAAGTAATAATAATAACTATTATTATTCCATATCTGTCAAATGCTAGTAATAGTGCATAAACCAGTATATGCCTTCTCACCTATATAACATCCCAATTTGATCCTATAGCACGCCAAAAATTATTTTTTACCCCACTCACCATCAACAAGGAGTACTTGTACTTACCACACTAACACATTATCAAAATTCTATGATCTATATAGAGGATCTGCATATGCTACCCTTGTTACTAATTGTCTTACTTTGGTTCCCTCAGAAGAAGACCCCAGAGCAAAGAATCAAGTGCAAGAATTTATTTTGGGAAGATATCCCAGAAATCTGCCAAGGGTCTAGGGAATTAAGACAAGAAGGAAGCCAGTAAAGGATACATTATCAAGCAAGTTACCACTATGGGCAACTGGGACTTAATTCCACTAGTGAACTATGGAAGGTAATGAAATAAGATACCTCACACTTATCTTAACCAAGAGTCAATCTAGAGTATTTGTCTACCACATATATAAATCCATCAGTAATGAGGGCGTTTTCCAGAACTACTACCTTGCAGGCACTTTTGAGTTTCCTTCCAGATGGCCCATAGTACCCCTGAAGTCAGACAGAGGTCCTCGGTGAAGGAATTACAGGTGTTCCCAGTAAGTAGCCATCAGAGCATAGAAGGGGATTCCCTGGTTTAGACTGGAATGCTAACAGTGTGTGAAATACTAGGTATAAAGTATTTTTTTTTACTTTTTATTTTGAAACAATCTTGTATCTAAAGATTTTTTAAAAATAAGTTTTATATATACTTCACTCACTTTCTTTCTCCACATGTAGTGACAATGTTAAACAATCTATTACATTTCCTTTGGAGGAGGGGTATTCTCTTATATAATCAATGTAAAATTATTAAGTTAATACAGTATTATTGATACAAAACAATTATATATTGTATAGATCATATTCAAATTTTGGCAATTATCACTCTCATTTTCTTTATAGCAAAAGTAAAAATCCAATTAAAATAGTTTTTATTTATTATAGCTCCTTTAAACTGAAAATGTCCTTTAGTCTTTGTCTTTCATGAACATGATACTTTTGAAGAGTATATACATTTAATTCATATAATGACATCCAATTTTGGTCTGTCTGTTGTTTCACATGATCAGATTTACCTCATGCAGTTTCAGCAGGAATGTCAACCATGGAAGTGATGCTGGATCCTCACTGCAACATATCACGAGGCACACAGTATCTTTTTGTCTCATGGCTGGTAGTGCTAACTTTGATCACTTTGTCCAGGTGGTATCTGCCAAGCTTCACCATTGTGAGAGTATTATTTTTCTATTTTAATTAATATATATCCTGTTGGAGGTTCTTTGGAAACTACGTAAGTACACCGTTTCTTATCAAATTTTCACTTTCTAGTTTTAGCAGCCACTTGTTGGTGATTATAATAGTGGTTGCCAAATCGTGCCTTTTTTAATCCCATTACTTCGACAAATTAATAATTGGCATTCCACCATAAGAGATTTCCTTTCTCTACATATAATTTATTCATTTATTTATATCAGTGTGTACTCATAAATTTTAATGTCAATCTATAAGTTATAATCCACTAATATAATTATTTATTTTGATGCTCAGATTGACCCAGATTTGCTCCATAGTAGTCCTTCCAAACTGGCTTCTCTGCTTGCCCCCATATTTTTTTTAACACTTCCTTACATTTCTGGTAGAGCAAGATGTTCTAGGCTTATTATGCACTCTCCCAGGTCCAGCTGTGGAATCAGCCATATTTTCAATGGTCTTGGATACCTGATAGTGGAGGATATGACTCAGAATTCAAAACCTGGTGTTTTCTATCTTTATCTAAACATTTATCTATCATCTATGTATCTATCATTCTATCTGTTTAAGCATGAATTTATACTAATACCTCAAGTTTCAATCAAATATTGCAAGGTTCATTCAAGTATTCCCCCTTTCCATATTTGCAATTCCCTTCCTGAAAAATCTGGCTCCCACTATCCAAAAATATTTGCTCATTTGCTTAATCTTGGAATGCCCATTGAACTTCAGAATTGCTAACCCATACCTTATGAAAAAATAAACTTACAAATAAGCTTAAATGGTTTACAGTTTGACTAATCTTTAACTTAATGGTATATTATTAACATAATAGTTCTAGTTACTTGAGGAAGTTCTTGCCTTCATCCTTTACAGGGGTGACTAATTTATACATTTGAAATACATTGATTCATTTGTTTCCCTTTGCAATGTTGATTTCATATTTTTAAAGCCATAAATTGGCTTAGTCAAAACTGTATAGAAATTTTACTCAGAGAACTGAGTGATTCTCCCTTTCCTGTTCCTCCAGACTTTACACCTCATTTCCACAAAACTCCATTAGTTTTAGACTTATCTTTCCTGTGTTTCTTTTTGCTTAAATGAATAAATATGTGTATATTTCCTCATTCTTCCTGTTTTCTTATATTTTCTTTTTTCACTTAATAATTTATCCTGAAAATCACTCTATTTCAATCATTATATTTTCACATCGTTTAGTTTTCATTGCAGTTTTTTAAAGCTTGGGTTTTAGCAGTTTTATTGCAATTTCAAAATACTGGGGATTTGGAATTATGTTTTAGTTATCTTTTTAATCATTGATTTCTGGCTTAATTACACACTCTCAGATTCTTTATTCTAAATTTTTTATAACCACTTAAAATATAAAATTATCTGTGGGCCGTACAAAACAAGCCATGGGCTGAGTTTAGTTTCCTGATCCCTGCTTTACACGTATCCTTTATTTGTCAAAGTTGAATATTAATTTACCTTCCTCTTCAGCAATTACATTTATCCCACTCTAACTTAGAAACTATCCTTGCCCTCTGTTTGGATTCTTCATATATTTTAAACTTGCCCTAAATACTTATTCAGTGAACAATCCCTTGGACTTAATGACATATTTAATCTTTTCATTGTTCCTTATTCCTTCCTGCATTCTGATCTTCATCTGGGATCCTTTTCCTTCTTTTCAAAGAAACCACTATTGCAGTGCCACTAGTGATACATTCTCTCAATTTCTGATACTTCATTCTTGAGAACAATTTTACTGGATATAGAATTCTACATTTGCAATTCTTTTCCTTTGGCTATCTAAAAAGGCTAATTCTATTGTCTTCTGACTTCCTTGCTTTACTGAGAAGCTGTTAATGAAATTGTTGCTCTTTTGAAAGTAACCTTTCCTTTTTGTGTGACTTCTTTTAAGATTTTATCTTTTATGTTTGTTAAATCAGTTATATTATAATGTGCCCATATGGTTTTATTTTGTATTTTGAATTTCTTATATTTAGATAATTGAAATTTACATGCATTTATTAGAAATAAAACCTAGAGATCCACACACCCTTCACCCAGTGTCCCCCAGTGTAACACCTTGTATTACGGAACAATAACATGACCAGGGAATTTACATAGATACAGTATATCCTCCTTATTCAGATCTCACCAGTTTTATATGCTCTCATTTGTGTATGTGGATATATTTATTTCTATGCAATTTTATCACATGTAACCACTACCACAGTCAAAGTACAGGACAGATCCATGACCACAAAGGTCCCTCTTGCTGCCGTTAGAATGAGTGGACTCACTTTCTCTCACCCCCACCCCTCCACTTCCAGTGGCAATCACTAATCTATTTTAATAGTTTATCATTTTAAAATTGTTACATAAATAGAATTATATAGTATGTAGTTTTAAAATACATACTTTTAATTTAAAAATTGAAAATTACATACTGTGTGATTTTCTCATTCACTGTAACTCCCTGGATATTCATCTAAGTTGTAAAAGTCTATTTTTATTCAAGTTTATTGCTAAGTCGTATTCTACAGTAAATATGTACCCATCCACCCTCTAAAGGACATATAGGGAATTTCCAATTTGGGGCTACTACAAATAAAGCTGCTATGAACATTCTTGTGTAGGATTTTGTGTAAGTATATGTTTTCATTTCTCTGGTATAAATGATAACAGTGTAATTGCTGAATCATACAGTAATTGAATATTTAAGTTTTAAGACACTGCCAAATTATTTTTTAGGGTGACTGTGCTATTTTACATTCCCACCAGCCATGTAATCCAGTTTCTTTACATCATCGTTAGCACTTGATATTATCATTCTTTTTAATTTTAGCCATACTGCTAAGTACATACTGTTATCTCCTTGCATATTTAAATTGCATTTCCTTAATAGTTATTGACGTTAAACATGTTAATTGGCCACTTCATTCTTCTTCAGTGAAATGACAGTTCATGTTTTTGGCCCATTTTCTAATTGGTTATTTGTTTTTTTGCTGTTGAGTTTTGAGAGTTCTTTATGTATTCTAGATACTAATACGTTGTCAAATATATTCTACCAGTTTGTAACTTCTCTTCTAATCCTCTTAACAGGGTCTTTTGCAAAGTAAAAGTTTTTAAATTTGATGAGGTCTAATTTATCAATTTTGTTTATGGGTCATATTTTTGGTATCTAGACTAACAACTCTTTGCCTATTCCTAAAAGACCATTCAAATTCTCCCTTTTTAGTTGTGACATTCACCTTCAGAGTCTAATGATGCTATGTAAGAAGTTCAGCTATCCCAAGACCCAGATGTTTCATGGAAGTCCTGACAACATTTAGATATTCTAAACAACAGTTCCACAGTGAAGTCTAAGCTGACAGCCAGCATCAACCACCAAACCTGAGAGTGAACAAGTCTTCAGATGATTTCAGCCTCCAGACACCAAGTTACCCCTATCCCAGCTGAAGTCTAAGACATCGTGGAAAAGATGTGAGTCATCCCCACACTGCCCATTCCAAATTTCAGACTCACAAAATCCCTGAACATAATATATGCCGCAACGTGTTGGTTTGTTGTACAGCAATAATAACGGAAACAGTGACCATCTGCCAGATGGGCTCCATTGTAGTATTTTTCTTCCAATTCTATTCTTAGAAACACAGCAAGAGCTGCTCTTCTCAGTCCTGTCCCCACTGAGTTTTAATTTCAGAAGGGATGGGAATAATCTAATTGATTTAGTTGACATCTAAGAATAACTCATAAGAGACTATCTTAATCCTATCAGCTCAACAATAATAACAATAGAAACTTTTTTTTTCAATAATCAGCAATTGCTGATGACTAGAAAGTGGCTATTTTGCCTGTTTATTTCATTGATACAAAATATTTTACATATTTATGGGGTACATGCAATTTTTTGTTCCATGCATAGAATATGTGATAATTAAGTGAGGGTATTTATTTGAAGCTAAAACATGTTTTTACTGTTCCCTCATCTCCCCACTTGTGTACGTCATCTTCTTTTTTTTTTTTTTCTTTTTTTTGGTGGAGTCTCGCTCTGTCGCCCGGACTGGAGTGCAGTGGCTGGATCTCAGCTCACTGCAAGCTCTGCCTCCCGGGTTTACGCCATTCTCCTGCCTCAGCCTCCTGAGTAGCTGGGACTACAGGCGCCCGCCACCTCGCCCGGCTAGTTTTTGTATTTTTAGTAGAGACGGGGTTTCACCGTGTTAGTCAGGATGGTCTCGATCTCCTGACCTCGTGATCCGCCCGTCTCGGCCTCCCAAAGTGCTGGGATTACAGGCTTGAGCCACCGCGCCCGGCCGGTAGTCATCTTCTGATGTCAGCAATTAACAATAGAACTTTAACAAATCCCTTTCTTATCCAGTTTTATTCCTTAACTGTTTACCCTGTGGGTTTAAGCAATTTATGCAGTTTTAATATCAATTTTCACATATATAAAAAAGAATAATAATGTTTACTTCTAAATATGTTGGGGGATTTAATTAAGGACATGTAAATGAAAGAGCCTATTATCTAAGCATATTCAAAGTGCTAAAAAGTTAGCATGCCAATTGAATCTAAATTTAAAATAAGGCAATATCTGTATGATTAAAAAATTCCTACTTTGATTAATGTTATCAGCCACATCAATTATTTTTCTTTCTAATAACAAAACTATTATTTGATTGTTTTGATATTTTAAGTATTTGCATAAGATTTTTAGATCACATAGCACCAATAGCAAGAAAGTAGTCACTATCTGAGGAATATTATAAAGGAAGGTAATGAAAGTTGTTGTCAACAAACTTGCAAGTGCTAAATTGCTGTGGTTACTATTTATAGGCAAAAATGATTAACGGTGCTTTGCAATTTTGATACAACACTCACCTGCTGCTAAATCTATATTAGACAACTAATTAAACAATTTAATTTATTTAATTGATACATATTTTACATATTTATCGGGTATATGTGATATTTTGTTACATGCATAGAATATGTGATAATCAACTCAGGGTATTTGAAAGCTAAAAATGTTATTTTTGCTTTCTCATCACCCACTTGTGGTAATCATGTTCTAATGTCAGCAATTAACAATAGAACTTTAACAAATTCCTTGCTTATTGAGTTTTATTCCTGAACTGTTTACCCTTAAGGGTTTAAGCCTTAAAACAGCAAGAAATTCTTTATGTAGCGCAACTCTAAGAAAACATTTTAGTAAAAACCATTATTTAAATTGTCATATTCTATGGGAGATAGGACTAAGAATCTCAAAAATTATATTTAATGATGCAGTTGGCATTGCTTGAGAATTAAACATATCTAGATTAGTAGGTAGGAAGAAAAGGCCTAAAGGGAGTGAGATGCAGTGCAAAGGGATAAACAATAAAGTTGGGGCTTGCTTAGAATGAATGGCAAATTTGAAGCTATCTTAAAAGCCTATAAAGATTTATTATAGAGAAAATGCTGCCCAGCTGTTCTCCATCCCTAATGAGACAACACCACAGGAACTGGTTTAAATTGCATTAGGAGGATTGTGGTTCCATATAGGAAAAGTTGGATTGAGAGTGGAGAGAGACGCATGGTTGCTAAGGGGAATGTGCTCACCTCCACGTTGAGGAAGGGTCTGTGTCTTAAAAACCCATGATCTCTCCAAATTTACAAAAACCCTCTCTTGGGTCTTCTCAGAGTACATACATGAAGGGTGGTCTACTAAATAAACACTTTTTTGATAAAAGATATGCCAAAACAACCTCCAGCGGAAGAAAGAATTTCCTGAGAGGATGATTAAGCACTAGATCGGGTAACTACAGTTTTGGTATCCCTTTCACAGTGCATTTTTAAGAAAAAAATATATATTATTTTCTGCCCAAAATGATTTACTCAACCATCCTTAGAGAAACACCAGTCATTGTGTCAAGGACAATCTTCTCGATAAATTTTTGCTGAAATTTTTGTCATTTTACATAGGGAAAAACTAAGACTCAATGACTTGGCAATATTCCAACAGTATATATGTAGTGGTGCCATTATTCAAACTCCAGAAATTGAGCAATCCAGGGTAAAAACATGTTCAGCAAAGCCACACTGTGAATGAAATTCTGGACTTAGTTTTGGTTACAGACAGAAGCTTGCTATCAATCAACACAGAACAACCAATTGAGCTATATCAAAGAACCTGACTTCACTAATAATCCAGTCTATTCTCTCAGAAGTCAGTGTACTGACTCTGGTATATTAAACAAAGTAGTTCAGTAATTTGCCACAAATTTTTCTAGTTCATAAGTAGAGGAGCTGAAATGCAAACACAGGTGTTTTAGTTCAAAATCTCAGACTCTTAACCTCTACATTATGACATCTTGGATTATCTTGAATGGATCGCTTACTGTACATGAAACTATGAAACTGTATATATTATTTAGCTATCTTTTGTGGACAGACTGTCTCCAAATACATTCTCTATTTCTCAAAGGCAAACATGTAGTCATATACTTTATTTTATCATCATGATTCTCAACCACAGTGACATAAAAATAATGGAAAATTTAGAATACATATTATATATACATGAATATCTTTCAGTGTGTTTACATATTTATATTTTTAACATATAATTGTTGACAATGATAATTCATAAAACATTTACCTAACTTGGTAGATACTTCACACAACAAAATATTTCTCATTCTTCAATGATTGCTTCAGATATTTACTGCTCCAATAAAAATCATTATTGGATTTTTATCAAGTATATTTTAACCTTTAAACTTCTCACATGTAAAACAGTATTTGTCATCAGCAGTGCTCACACAGCAACTGATAGTGCTCAAAAATTTCCAGATTAGTGTTTTTTATATCTAGCTATTTATACAGTTATATAGTCACATTTTGAAATTAGTAAATACAAAATACAATTTAATTATTAATACTAAAGTCTAATAAAGCTGCTATAAAATGCAAACCATATTGCTGGTGGCAGAAAAAATATTTAAACATTTTGAAAGATACTGTGGTAATATATATTAAAACTCATATAATTATTGTTTCAGACTTAGAAATTTAATTTTGAGAATTTGTTTTGTGAAATAAATGATTTTAAAAGTTATACATAAAAGGTGGTGACTACATATTTTTGGTTATAGAATAAGAGAAGGTATTTTAATGTCTAAGAAGAAGGCATCACTTAAAAATATTCTGGTACAAACTCGAGGAAAAAATATTCAGCCACTAATAGTGATAACCGTTAAAACTATGTAGCAGAGTCTCCAACTCCCAGCACGAGCGACACAGAAGACCGGTGATTTCTGCATTTTCAACTGAGATACTGGGGTCGTCTCACTAGGGAGTGCCAGACAATCAGTGCTGGTCAGCTGCTGCAGCCCGACCAGCCAGAGCTGAAGCAGGGTGAGGCATCGCCTCACCTGGGAAGCGCAAGGAGGAAGGGAATCCCTTTTCCTAGCCAGGGGAACTGAGACACACAACACCTGGAAAATCGGGTAACTCCCACCCCAAAACTGCACTTTAAGCAAACGGACACACCAGGAGAATATATCCCACACCTGGCCGGGAGGGTCCCACGCCCACGGAGCCTCCCTCATTGCTAACACAGCAGTCTGCAATCTAACTGCAAGGCAGCAGCGAGGCTGGGGGAGGGGCGCCCACCATTGCTGAGGCTTAAGTAGGTAAACAAAGCCGCTGGGAAGCTCGAACTGGGTGGAGCTCACAGCAGCTCAAGGAAACCTGCCTGTCTCTGTAGACTCCACCTCTGGGGACAGGGCACAGTTAACAACAACAACAACAAAAGCAGCAGAAACCTCTGCAGAC
>NW_016804848.1:684453-691846 GCF_001698545.2 Rhinopithecus bieti
CACTCATAGGTGGGAACTGAACAATGAGATCACTTGGACTCGGGAAGGGGAACATCACACACCGGGGCCTATCATGGAGTGGGGGTAGGGGGGGAGGGATTGCATTAGGAGTTATACCTGATATAAATGATGAATTGATGGGTGCTGACGAGTTGATGGGTGCAGCACACCAACATGGCACAAGTATACATATGTAACAAACCTGCACGTTATGCACATGTACCCTAGAACGTAAAGTATAATAAAAAAATAATAAATAATAAAAAAAATAAACATTTCACTCTATGCATAACAGTAAGGGCCTGTTCTTTTATGTTTTATATTGTTTTATTTTGCTTTTGCTAATTAAAAATTGGATGGACAGCCCTTTATTATCAAAAAATAAAATAAAGAAAAATAAAAAAATAAAACTATGTAGCAATATGGAGAAACAGTCACTAAAGATAATTTAAAAGTAGGATATAAATGTTTATGTAAACTGATTAAAATATGTACATGTATGAATATTCTAGAAACACATGAAATTTATAATAATTGGTTACTTTAAGGTAGTGGAGGATGATTCTTTCATCCCTTTTTCCAAAAGTTCTATAATATTATACATTTTTAAAATTAAAGACATAAAATTGTGATAGATTTTCCTTTTATATGTAACTTTACATACTTAAGATTAGTAAGAGTTTCTAGTTCTGTGAAGAATGATGGTGGTATTTTGATGAGAATTGCATTGAATTTGTTCATTTTTAGCAGTATGGTCATTTTCACAATATTGATTTTATCCACCTATGAGCATGGGAAGTGTTTCCATTTGTTTGTATCATTAATAATTTCTTTCAGCAGTGTTTTGTAGTTTTCCTTGTAGAGGTCTTTCACTTCTTGGTTAGGTATATTCCTAAGTTTTCTTTTTGTTTTGCTTTTGCTGCTATTGTAAAAGGGGCTGAGATCTTGATTTGATTCTCAGCCTGGTCACTGTTGGTGTACAGCAGAACTACTGATTTGTGTACATTGATTTTGTACCTTGAAACTTTACCGAATTCATTTGTCAGTTCTAGGAGCTTTTTGGATTAGTTTGGAGGGTTTTCCATGTATACGATCATAGAAATATGATATTTCTATGATAAGCAAACAGTGACAGTTTGACTTCCTCTTTACCAACGCGGATGCCCTTTCGTCTGATTGCTCTGGCTAGGACTTCCAGTTCTATGTTGAACAGAAGTGGTGAGAGTGGGCATCCTTGTCTTGTTTGAGTTCTCAGGTTTAGTGCTTTCAAATTTCCCTGTTCGGTATTATGTTGGCTGTTGGTTTTGTCATAGATGGCTTTTATTACATTAAGTTATGCTCCTTGTATGCTGATTTTGCTGAGGGTTTTATCATAAAGGGATGGTGAATTTTTGTCAAAAGCTTTTTCTGCATCTATTGAGATGATCACATAATTTTTAATTCTGTTTATGTGGTATATCACATTTATTGACTTCTGTATGTTAAACCATCCTTGCATCCCTGGCATAAAACCCACTTGATCATGGTGGATTATGTTTTTGATATGGTAATGGATTTGGTTAGCTAGCATTTTCTTAAGATTTTTGCATCTATATTCATCAGGGATATTGGCTGTAGTTTTCTCTTTTGTCATTTCCTTTCCTGGTTTTGGTATTAGAGTAATACTGTCTCCACAGAACAATTTAGGGAGGATTCTCTCTTTCTCCATCTTGTGGAATAGTGTCAATATGATTGGTACCAATTCTTCTTTGAATGTCTGATAAAATTTAGCTATGAGTTCATCTTGTCCTGGACTTTTTTTGTTGGCAATTTTTTTTAATTACCATTTCAATCTCACTGTACTTGGTCTACTCAGAGTTTCTATTTCATCCTCTTTTAAACTAGGAGGGTTGTATATTTCCAGGAATTTACCCATCTCTGCTAGATTTTCTAGTTTATGCATGTAAAGGTGCTCATAGTAACCTTGAAAGATCTTTTATATTTCTAAGGTATCAGTTGCAATATTTTACATTTCATTTCTAACTGAGTTTATTTGGATCTGCTCTCTTTTCTTGGTTAATTGTGCTAACTGTCTATCAATTTTATTTATCTTTTCAAGGAATCAAGCTTTTTGTTTCATTTATCTTTTGTACTTTTTTTTTAATTTCACTTAGTTCTCCTCGATCTTTGTTACTGCTTTTCTTCTGCTGGGTTTGGGTTTGGTTTGTTCTTGTTTCTCTAGTTCCTTGAGGACTGACCTTAGATTATCTATTTGTGCTGTTTCTGAGTCTTCGATGTAAGCATTTAATGCTATATGCTTTCCTCTTGGCACCACTTTTTTCTGTATTTAGAAGGTTTTGATAGGTTGTGTCACTATTATCATTCAGTTCAATTCTCAATTTCACAATACACCCACTGTGGGGGATGACGGTGTGGCTCTCAGGCCAATGCAGTTATGTTCAGGGGGATTACGGCTGCCTCTGCTGCATCATACAGGTGGCCAGGGAAGTGGGGAAAAGTCAGCAGTGACTAGCCTCACCCAGCTGCTACCTAGCTAGAAAGGTCAGTCTTACTCCCATTGTGCCCCACCCACAGCACTGAGTTCACATCCAGGTAACCAGTGAACAGGGCTGAGATCTTGCCCCAGGATTCAGCTCTCCCTGCTGAGAAAGCAAGACAGGCTTTTAGGATTTGCCCCACTCTGTCTGCCAACCATGGCATGACATGTCTGTCCTTGTATCTGCACTCCCTATTCACCAGCAGCCCCTGCCCCCACCCTCCCTGACCCTCACATTCTGCCCAGGAAAATTTTAGGTCAAAATTAATTACAGAAGTTCAGTTTGAAATTTCCTTTTCCTTGTGTTCATTCCCTAATTTCACTGGCAGCCCTCCTCAAAGACCCCTGTGAGACAAAGTTAGAAATGGCTTTTCTGGGTTTCCTTGGGGATCGGGAGTTCCTACAGGGCTCTTCCCATTTATTCTACTTTTATATTTTGCTCAGCTCTTGAAATTCATTTCAGCCCTGGGTAAGGTTAAATCCTTTTCCCATGATCTGAAATTCAGGTTCTCCAGTGAGAACGTGTGTTCAGAGGTGGACTTTCCCCCTCTCACACTTTGAGCACTCATTTTTTCAGCTGTGTCACAGAGTTTGCAGTGGCAAGCCACTTCTTTCAAAAAGTCTGTGAATTATTTTGGTTTTGCTGGTATGTTCCAGCAGTAGTTCTTGGAGGAAAAGTTCATGATGTGCGTTTCCACACATTGTTCTTCCAGTCTAAGTGGGAGCTGAAAGTTAGTCTTGCCTCCTATCTGCCATTTTCTCAGCAAATGCCAGATGATACATTTAATCAGAACTTATTAGAAGAAAAGAACATAAGTTTCTTATATTCATGGAATAATCAACACTAAATAAAAATAAATGTTCTCAATAAAAGAAAATATATGCTTATATGCTCCAGTGGTGCAATCGGTTAGTGCATGGTATTTGGTAGTATGTACTTGTTAACTTTAGAAACTAAAGCTCAATCAGAAATAATACTATGGGCAAGCACAGTCATTTATTTCCTTGTGTGCTTTTGTTTTCTATTGGTTAAAATTTAAGTGACTTAAGTGATCATTTATTTAATACCTTCTGTTGTATTTCATTTTATAGGACATAGAGTGTCTGTTAGTATTTTAGAAAATATTTGTAATTATTTGGTTAGCCTATTTTTCTCACTAGCCCAAGAAATTCTAGAAGGCAGGGACTATATTTACTCTTGGTTACTATCCCCACACCAGGAATGGATATACAGTATACTTCATAAATTTTTGGTGATCAGGTAAATTAGATACCATGCAGTAAAGAGAAACAAAAAGATGCTTGTATCACATTAATTCACACTAAATTGTGATCACCTATTTATCTCTTTCACTGTACTAAAGTTTCCTCAAAGGCATGAGTAATTTGCGTTCATATTTGTCCCAGAATGTATCACTATGAATAATTTGTCGGTACTCAATAAATATATATTAAAGTAAATTGAACTGCATGGAAAACAGTGTGGTTGAAGAGGAAATAACTGATGCAGAAAGGGCAATACAACCCAGCTTGCTGGGTAGTTAATGGAAGTGAAGGAAACAAAAGCCAAAGATAATACAGGTTTCTAAGGACATGTTACCCTCTCTCAAGAAGTTAACACTTTTGAGACACTGTACATCCAAGCCTAAGATATTTTTGTCAAAACAAAGCACCAAAATAGTCATGACAGGAAAATAGATATTATGTGACGTCATGACAGAAAGACCTTCAGGAAGAGGAAAAGCTTTAGAAATTTATTAAATTAGCTATAGTAAGTAATGAGGATGCCTATAATTACAGTAATTATCTCTCCAGACTTTCTGACATACTATTAATTTAATATAGTTGGCCCACTGAACCACTGCTGTTCGACACTGGATGGAACTGAAGGCCCTTAAGTGAAATAAACTAAGCACAGAAAGACAAATGTAGCACATTCTCACTCATATGTAGGAGCAAAAAAAAAAAAAAAAAAAAAAAATTGGATCTCTTAAAGACAGAGAGTAGAATGGTGATTACCTGAGGCCTGAAAATGTAGGGGTGGGGGAGATAAAGGGAGAAAAGGGAATATAAATTTATTTTTCCCACTGAGCTGTATACTTGAAAATGGTAAATATGGTAAATTTTATGTCTATTTTAATTCAACTTTAAAAATATAAATTAACTACTACTATTATAATATTCCAGAAATTCTAACAGTGAATTGAAGCACCCAAAATACATTGACCACCCACTCTTAGTACAAGGAAAAGTAAAAAGAAGAAATATTGAGAGCACACCTCCAATTGAAAGAGTTCTGAAATATGGTTAACTGTAAGAATATGGCCTTCCCAAATTAAAGTTGATCAGATTAGTCAGTGGCAAAATCTGCAATCATTTTTCTCATATAAAAGTCTATATTAGAACTATTAACTATGTTGGTAACAGCCTAAAATGTTTAAGAAGTGAATAGAATAAACAGTCCTGTCACCCTAGTTTTAATAAAAGAAAATTCTAACAATCCCAAATCAAGGTAAATCTTACAACAAACAAAATTTATGGCAGGCATTTTCTCAATATCGCTACATTTAATTCTCAGAAAAAAATCCAAGGAGATAGGTGTTATTTCCATTTCACAGATAGAATGAGATTCAGCACCATAACACAGGAAATAAAAGGTGGTGTTAGAATTTCCGCCAAGTCGGTTCAAACCTAGGGTTGGTCCTCTTAACACTATCACAGAAAATTTTGTCATATAAGATTCAATAATCTGCTATGAAATGATCCCTAACTCCTTTGTTGGAGGGTTCTTCTAAAATAGCAGTAGAAAAAAAAAAGGAAAGGATTGAATATCTGGAAGAAAACTGAGCTTCATTTATGGCATCTTAGGTAATGAGCTTATGCCTTGAAATATGATTGACTTTACTTATCTCAAAATGTGTAAGAACCATAGTTGACTTGCATTCCTAAACATTTTAAGCCCTAACCACAACTGAAATTCAGCATTCAGGAAGTTTGCAGATAAGCACTTACTTAGAGGTTGTCAGAATTAATTAACAAGCCAAAATAACTCAAATGAGGAATCTCAACTGCCTTTATTCCTTGTATTGCATTGCATGTTATTCACATAGAAATACTGGGGATGGGAAACCCCAGGTGCTGAAGGTAGGGTGAGGTTTTCTCAATGATACTGGACTTTCAAGACATCACAAACTAATACAAAGAGAGATCATTTATTTTTAGCAGTTGAGCTTCCCCTTTAATTTTAGCTTTTGCTTCCCAAATCCAGTTTTATTAAAAACAGCTTGAATCATGAGCCATAAAATTAAAGGAAATCTCTGTGATATTGAACCTAGAACTCACTGGTTCCCCACCTGAGTTGTTAGAAACACTTCCAAAATTGAATAAAGGGACTAATTATAGTCATTGTTTATTTAAACATTTTGTTTTAATAAAAAGATCCCCAAGAAATGTAAAATTCTGTCAAGAGGAAGCCTAAGATGGCTTCTCCAGAGGTCTATAAAAAGCAATACATGTAGTGGGCAAACAATGGGTTCTAGGGCACAATCGCTTATAGGTTCAATTACAGCTTTATCATGCTTTTGCTGTGTGACAGAAGGTAAGTTATTCAAACTTTCTGTGTCTCAATTTTTCTTATCTGCAAAGTTGGGGTAATAATTGTTCTCACTTCACTGGATTCTTGTGAGAAATGATTGAATTTACATAAGCAGAGCACAAAACAACATCTGTACACAAGTACTTTAAAATTACTAGTTATTGTTAAAGAGACTTCTCACCTTTTGTATTGCTTTCCATATCCCTTCCCAGTTGAAATTCTATAAAAGCCAAAGATGTTAATATCTGTGTTGTTCTGTTAATTCATAATTTCTTGAAGGATTATATTCAAAAGACACATTTAAAAGGTTAAATGGGAGCCAATAGGAGATATTGGATCTAGCCCTTTCTAAAAATCTGTCTGACTTTGCAAAATCAAAGCATATCTATTGGAGTATCTTTTCTCGTTAGCTAATTAATAAGGTGAACCAGTTCAGCATACTCTAAAGCATGTGCTATGATAAATTTACAGTAATGACAATATTATTTTGAAATATTTATATGCACTTTCATAACCTATAAAGTTCCTGCGTACCATCTTGCTGCGTACCATCCAACCCATTGAGTACCATCCAACCCATTGAGTACCATCCAACCCATTGAGTCAATATCATTGGTCTCCTAGGGTGAGAGTGGAGTCTACCTAGAACCAAGTGGTCCTTCTTTAGGTTTGAATTATAAAGTTTACTATATTATTCTTTCAGAATCAATCTCAAGATAACACTACAGAGAATAAAGATTGTTTATGAAAATCTTTGATAGAAAACAGATTTCTAAAGGTTTTAAGTTTATTTTACATATGCATGCACCAGTAAGAAAGTATCTTATAGGCACAAATATACATATGTAACAAACCTGCACGTTATGCACATGTACCCTAGAACTTAAAGTATAATAAAAAAAAAAAAAAAAAAAAAAGAAAAAATAATAATTAAAAAAAAAAAAAGAAAGTATCTTATAGCTGATATAAGATATCAGATATTTAGGCCAGGTGCGGTGGCTCATGCCTGTTATCCCAGCACTTTGGGAGGTTGAGGTGGGTGGATCACAAGGTTAGGAGATCGAGACCATCCTGGCTAACATGGTTGAAACCATGTACCTACTAAAATACAAAAAATTAGCCAGGCGTAGTGGCGGGCCTGTGGTCCCAGCTACTTGGGAGGCTGAGGCAGGAGAATGGCGTGAACCCGGGAGGCGGAGGTTGCAGTGAGCCAAGAGAGATCACACCACTGCACTCCAGCCTGGGCGACAGAGCGAGACTCC
>NW_016804848.1:691876-693840 GCF_001698545.2 Rhinopithecus bieti
ATAATTAAAAAAAAAAAAAAGAAAGTATCTTATAGCTGATATAAGATATCAGATATTTAGGCCAGGTGCGGTGGCTCATGCCTGTTATCCCAGCACTTTGGGAGGTTGAGGTGGGTGGATCACAAGGTTAGGAGATCGAGACCATCCTGGCTAACATGGTTGAAACCATGTACCTACTAAAAATACAAAAAATTAGCCAGGCGTAGTGGCGGGCCTGTGGTCCCAGCTACTTGGGAGGCTGAGGCAGGAGAATGGCGTGAACCCGGGAGGCGGAGGTTGCAGTGAGCCAAGAGAGATCACACCACTGCACTCCAGCCTGGGCGACAGAGCGAGACTCCGCATCAAAAAAAAAAAAAAAAAAGATATCAGATATCTAGATCTTATAGAGTGAAAGAAGGAAGGAGGAATTCAAACAGGGAAAGTATAATAAATAAGAGATACATGCACATGGATGCATCCTCTTAGCTGGGGTGGGAGTTGTGAGCATAGTCTACTGACTGTGTTACTTTGTTAGATAGCTTGAGGAGAAAGTCAAAAGTTTACCTGATGTGGGAACCCTGATGAAACCCCAATGCATAGGTTTTCTCATTTATACAAATCCTTCAGTTTATATTCTAGAGCTGGAACCTAACAGATTCTTATTAAATATTTGCTGAATTTGTTTGCTTTCCATTTGTGGTTTTATAGAATTACCTAAATGTTTTGGAATCTACAATCATGGTGAAGATAATTTAAACACTACACTAAAATTAACATTTTGAATTTGAGAAATAAAACTGTTTTGAGAAGGCACTATATGTACCATCATTATGTCTAGATCTACATGGGAAGGTTGAGGAAAGAATGCCTGGTTTGCACTAGGCAGTATCATGTATAACAAAATTGAATATGCATGACAGTCTTACGTAAAAAGTCTTGTACCCATTTTACAGATCAGTTTATGAGGAAGTTCTTTTTTTTTTTTTTTTTTTTTTTTTGAGACGGAGTCTCACTGTGTCACCCAGGCTGGAGTGCAGTGGCACGATCTCGGCTCACTGCAACCTCCGCCTCCCGGGTTCACCAGGTTAGCCTCTATCTCCTGACCTGGTGATCCGCCCACCTCTGCCTCCCAAAGTGCTAGTATTACAAGCCTGAGCCACTGCACCAGGCCGGAAGTTCCTAATTTCCTTAAGGTTGCGGTCTTAGTCCATTTGTGCTGCTACAACAGAGTATCACAGACTCGGAACAAATGCTGCATCTTCACATGGTCAAGGCATGGAAGAGGCAAACTCAATCACTTAAGCCCTTTTATAAGGCTGTAATCTATTCCTGAGGGCAAAGGCCTTAGCTTAATCATCTCCTAAAGGCCCCATTCTTAATGTTGCATTGGGGATTACATTTTCACATACATTTTGGAGGGGACAAACATTCAAACCATAGCAGTCATATAAAACCCTTCCACAGGTAAGATTAACATTTAAATTCAATCTTGTCAGACTCCCTAGTTTAGGCCCTTTCCACTAAAGAAACTGTGCCTGTAAGAATCGAATTTAAATCTCTGTTGTTCATATTTTACGTTTTTAATGGCTTACAACAGGATACTATTGAAAAAAAAATCTATGGTCATATTAAACACTTAAAAATATTCTAAAAATTGGGGGCGGAGCAAGATGGTCGAATAGGAACAGCTCCAGTCGCCAACTCCCAGCGCGAGTGACACAGAAGACCGGTGATTTCTGCATTTTCAACTGAGGTACTGGGGTCATCTCACTAGGGAGTGCCGGACAATCGGTGCTGGTCAGCTGCTGCAGCCTGACCAACGAGAGCTGAAGCAGGGCGAGGCATCGCCTCACCTGGAAGTGCAAGGGGGAAGGGGATCCGTTTTCCTAGCCAGGGGAACTGAGACACACAACACCTGGAAAATCGGGTAACTCCCACCCCAATACTGCGCTGTAAGCATACAGGCACACCAGGAGAATATATCT
>NW_016804848.1:699844-710120 GCF_001698545.2 Rhinopithecus bieti
AAAAATTCTAGAAATTATGCTACGCCACATTTTAAAGTCAATTATATATCTAGCTCTATCTCTATCTATGTATCTCCAGAAATTTTGTCTTTAGTTTTCTTAAAATACATTTTAAATTAAGAATAAAAGACAAAGAAAACATAATTTGAGTATTAAGTTCTTAATGCCTGAATATATCTTGATATTCCCTGAAATTTTGAAACTCAGCAGCGTAATGTATCTAGCATAATTCTTTTTTAAAAGTCACTCACACCTGGTTCTATTTTCAATGTATTGGGTTTTATGAATTAGTTTTTCACAAAAAGCACTTATGCCTAGTCTAAATTTATTCTGCTCTAAATGAAGACATCCCTAAGGTTCATAGTGAATATGGTGGCATAGCAATGGTTTGTGTTATGATTAAAGCAAATTATTCTTATACGCCATCCACTTAAACAGTATAATATCCATTTCATGTTCTGGAAGTAATTTTTAGTAAGTATTTTTGCCATATCCATTAATGATGAAGTAATGGAAGACACCAATGGAGACTTAAACATATTTGGATTTGAATTTCCCATTAATATGGCATTTTAATGACAGATAGCATCATGCCTGTCTCTAGTGAGGGGTATTTCTTACTTTGTCTATGAGATCATATTTCTGTGCTTGTAACACATAAGCATAAGCTTGTGCTTCTATAATAAAAAAATTAAAATCTAGACAGTATATAATTTAAACCAGTATTTCCAAAAGTGTATTCCTTTACTTGTTAATAGGTTTCTTCCCCTTACCCTCAGCAAGAAAACCTTAAGTGGCCTATTGTTGGTTTGGACCCTGTTTGCAAGTACAAAAATTCCAACCAGGAAGGACAGAGATCAACCAGAGACTCACAACTCTCAGCTCATTTGCTATTTTTGTCTTTGATTCTCTGTTAGGTTGTCTACATTCTTTCTGGACAGTTCACAGCAATGGCTATAGTGAGCTCCACATTTATATCTTAGCATTTGCAACTGGCACAGATAAAGGGTCTCACCAAATCAATGTAGAAAATATGTTGAAGGACTTTGATCTAGCTTGGCTCATAGGTTCATTACTAAGCCAATCCTTGTGCCATGGAATATAGATACCTAGTCCCACCCCTGTGGCCAGTGAGAGAGCTATAATCAGAATTAAGTTTGGGGAAATGGTGTTAGCAGACAAGGGAGAAACATTTGAACAGGTCTCTGTACAGTTTGCCATCTCAGAATCTTCAATATGCTAATATGAATCATAAATCTGTACACAAGGAGGACAATTATGTGCAATGTTTCTAAACATTGGAATATAGAAATTTCTTCTTAATGGGCCATCCTGTGAGATTAATGTGTTATATGGATACAAATGTACCACATATCTTCTTTAGTTTCTGTTATTGATCGAACAGTCTTCATGAACTCCCACTGCTGAGTGGAGGGCCTGATTGAAGTGTACATTTATAGAATGAGTATGTGAATACGGTAACTTTAACTGCCAATCAAAAATATCTCATATTTTTCAAGTTTAAATAGTTTCTACTGATAAGTTTGTCTCTCTTAGCGTAATGTTCAATTAGTTAAATTACCTCTCGCTTCTCCTCAAGTAGGCCTCTGGCTATATGGTTAAGGACAGAGTTGTACATGTGTTATGATATCTGTGCTTTTTCCTCTGTATGCTTGCCAGCCTGTGCTATGAAATGTATGTTTGGGCCCCTTGGCTGCCTTCACTGAGGTCTTCTGAGGTACAGCTTGTGCCCTTAGAATTCATTTGGCCCAGGTAGGGCTTTTTGCCCCTCTTTTGCTAAATGGTTTTACCTCAGCTCTTGCTAGCAGTACATGCTCACCCAATACAAAATGTCTTGCATTCAGTTCCAGACCAAGGCTTTCTTTTCCAAATTAAGGGCCATCTCTCCTTTTGCCATGGCCCCTCATGGTCCCAATTTTGATTGTTAATGAATATGAATCCTCTTCCTATGTAGTATCATCCCCCACATCATCCCCCAAGGAGTGTTAATATTGTCTCCCCTAACTATCTGATATAAATATAAATGAAGCCACAAATCTGAGACACATATGTAATTTTAAATTAAAAGCAACATTTTTTTTGCTGTTGTTCTGCTTTTTTTGAGATGCAGTCTTTCTCTGTTGCCCAGACGGGAGTGCAGTGGCGTGATCTTGGCTCAATGCAAGCTCCGCCTCCTGGGCTCAAGCAATTCTCCTGCCTTAGCTTCCTGATTAGCTGGGATTGCAGGCACCAGCCACCACACCCAGCTAATTTTTGTATTTTTAGTAGAGACGGGGTTTCATCATGTTGGCCAGGCTGGTCTCAAACTCCTGACCTCAAGCGATTCACCTGCATCGACCTCCCAAAGTGCTGGGATTATGGGCATAAACCACTGTACCCAGCCAAAAGCCACACTTTTAAAAGGAAAGTGAAAAAGTAAAAGTAATGTTAACATGATTTTATAATTAAACAACATGTTAAAATATTAATCCAATACATTAAAATATTGCCTTTTCATATGCAATTCCACAAAAACATTGAGATATTTTACATTTTTTTTTTTTTTTTTGACTGAGACTTCAAAATCTGGTGCGTACTTCGCACTCACTGGCTAGTTCAACTGTAGTGCCTGCCCAACAACCACAAACCTTTAGTACCTACCATCTTGGACAGCACGGCTTAGAGCATGTGTCCCCTAATCACAATAAAGCAGATGCTTCTACACAGGATTTGAGTCGCAAGACAGTGGTATAAAGTCTCAGTCAGCCAGAGTTTGTTCATACTCATTGCTGTGGTGGAGTTTAGTTAGCAGCATGATTAAGGTATCCTGTGGTAACAAGTGTCCACTGGCAACTGAGCCAGTCACATGTCCTAAGTCAGCCATCCTACAGCAGGGTAGTCAGCAATTCTTGTTTCCTGCATGAACCTGATTCTCTAACATTCACATGATCTTCATAACACTCTTCCAATACATTTATCTGCTGGCAATATGCAGCATAACTGGTAGTTTTGTTCGTGACTGGGAACCCTAACTGACAAAGAGAGATTTTAGAATAGTGAAGTAAATTTAGAGAACTGAAAATAAAGATATAAAGCTCTGTGGAGGTTTGGGTTGAGCACTCAAGTAAAAATTCAGGTATAAATATTAAGGATAGGTAAGACTGCAGTAAATGGATATGGGTTGAAATAGAAAATTTCAATCCTTTGCCTTCATTATTACCCTCTTTTAATAGATATATCCAACCAACAAAGTTATATGTAATGATAGCAAGCAAAATCTACAAAAATTGAGACACAAAAGACAAAAGTCTGATATTTCAGCCCTGATATTATCTAGAAAGAACGTTTAATATCTCTGGACATCATCTCATTTCCATCCATAGGGTGAGAGAGTTTGATTAGATTATAAGATCTCAAAGGCTATGATAACAACAAGTTGGCCATAGGGCAAATGATTTTCAGATGAATGAAGAGGTAAATAAATACACAGATACATAGCAAAGGAACAAATACAAAATAAGAAAAAAATGCTCATTTAACAGCTTATTATAACAAGTTGAAATTTCTTAAAGGGAAAACTCATTTTACTGAGGAAATTTGTGGAAAATCTGTTCAAGTAGGGAAAGAAGATGAATTCTGTAATGCGTACTGATATTTAAAACATGTTTATTGGATAGGAGCAGTGGCTCATGCCTGTAATCACAACACTTTGAGAGGCCAAGGAGGGAGGATCTCTTGAGCCCAGAAGTTCAAGACCAGCCTGGCAAAATAGAAAAACCTCATCTCTACAGAAAAAAAAAAAAAAAAAAAAGCTGGATATGATGGCAGATCCCTGTGGCCCCAGCTACCCAGGAGGCTGAGGCAGGAGAATCACTTGAGCCCACAAGGTCAAGGCTGCAGTGAGCCATGACCACACAGCTGCACTCCAGCCTGGGGGAGAGTGAGACCCTGTCTCAAAAAAGAAAAAAAATATATAAATGCAAAATTTTTCTATAAAATAAAAGGATGAGAATTTTGAAATTCACAGATGAATTGCATGTGATTCTCTTTAAGGGTGGAATCAGGAAGGCTAGTATAGTATGGCAGGATGGGTGGTGGAGAATAAATCTTCCAGTAGGCAAAGAAGATGGAACAGTGCTTTGTCTAATGGTTCTATCTCAAAATAAATGCCACATGCTGTGAAATGTGAACCCTCTTAAGAGCCTTCAGTTTTAGTCTAAACTTCCGCAAACATAAGCTTAAATGAGATGAATTTCTTACAGAAATTCCCAGTTAATGGAGCTGTGTTCTGCTCTCCAGTTGAGTCTGGAAAAGTGTCGGGCCACATAGACTAGAGAACAATTAAAACCAGAGTCATAGAGTAAACATCTAATAAACCTTTGTCAAAGTAAATGAGAAAAATAAATGCATAATATCTTTAAAATATAACACTCATCGCCAGTGTTTTAACCCCCAAAACTGACTCATCGAGAAATATCAGGCAATGAGACTGCCTGATATAATTTAACAAGGGCTTAACTAGGGAAAATTCACAAAGATCAAACATATCTCTTATTTTAGAATTTTAGAGTGCCTACAGATCAAATTCTGATGGCCCAAAGGTTTTGGCAACTTCAAGGCGAAAGATGTAAAATACGTTTGACTATGTTTTAGCACAAATATATTTATCATTTTCATAGAATCATAGAAATCCATCAGTACAACCTTCATTTCATAGGCTTCAAATATTTTTTATGTTTAACTCATTTTCTGAAGTTCCATTTAATATTCTTATTCTGTCTGTTGAAATCTGCACCCAAGATAGCTGAAAAAAAATATGCCAGCAATACCAGTAATAAGAATAAAAGGGGAGAATAAGCAGAAGTGGAAAGAATAAATTAAGAAGTCTGGCTGAAATGGCCCCCTTAGGAAGTGTGAGACTCAATGTAAATATTAATGATCTGTGGGCAGGACAGAATGGGGCCAGAGAAGGGGAAAAGAATAGAATCTACATCCCTTATGATTGCCTGTGAAAATAATGGAGACCATATATCTTATGATTACCCTGAGAGACAGTATAGTGCTACAATTAAAACTCCAAGCATAAACACATGAGCATAATTGGCATTGCTTGTTAGAACAGAAACTGGAGTTTTATATGGCCTGTTACAACAAAGTTCATTTAAAAATGCAATACAAATATGTACTCTAGAAAAAGACTACTGGGCCAGGGTCCAAGATGGCCAGTTAGAACAGCTGCAGACTGTGGCACTCACAAAGAGGAATGAAAAGGAATAAGTGCATATAGCACCTTCAACTGAAATATCCAGGTTCTCGCATAGAGACTGATTAGGGAAACAACTCAACCCACAGAAAATGAAGAAAAGCAGTGTGGGGTGAAGGCCCACACAGAAGCAATGCGGAGCCAAGGGAACCCCCACCCCCAGCCAAGGGAAGTAATTGTGGGACCATAGGAGGAATCCATGCTTCTTCCACGGATGTTTGTAACCATGGGTTACAAAATATGAAGTCTTGGTAGAACAGATGCTCAGGCTGGTACAAAGCCCCAGGAACTTTACATACTCCAGCCCTAGGATCCCCAACAAACATGTCTGCAACTCAGGCAAGGTGGGAGGTCTGCACATACTCCTAGGAAGGTGGACAGAATCCAGGGAGCTCGACAGCATCATTCTGCAGGCCCCACTTCCACTGCAACTCACAAGATAAAACCCCCTGGCTTAGAATTCCAACCAGCCACCAGCAACAGGGTGGAGCCTGCCTGAAACTGGATGGAGACCCCATGGGGAGGGGCAGGCACCATCTCTGCTGTTTGATCAATTCAGTCATTCTAGCCTGTGGGCTTTGGAGAGCCCAAACAGTCTGGATGAGGAAGGGTAGGGTCCCCCCAGGCAGCACGAGCACAGCGGTCTTGGCCAGGTCATGGCCAAACTGCTTTCCTTTAAGCCTGGGCATTGTATCCAGTCACTGGTGGGTCCTTAAGAAGGTCAGGACAGTCACAGCGCTTTGCCAGGTCATGGGCCAAAAACCTGCTTCTTTAAGCTGGGGTCATTGATCTCAGTCACTGGGTGGCGGTCCTAAGAGGTCAGCCATGCCTGCCTGCCCACACATGTTAAGGACAGAGCTCTGATCTCTCCCTGGGATGAAGTGCCTACAGGAAGGAGGGCTACCACCTGGGTTGGTTGGATGACTCAGCCCTTCCAGCTTGCAAGCTTTGGAGAGTCCAAGCTGACAGGGGCAAATGTTGTTCCCCAACATGACACAGCTGTTTTGTCGAAGCATGGCCAGATTGCTTCTTTAAGCAGCACCTCAATCCACTCCTCCTCATAAAGTGGATCCTCTCAGCCAGGTCCTCCAAGGCCTCCAGCCAACCCCACCTATGTTCTAGGGGCCAACAGAGCTCTAATTTCTCCCTGGGATGAAGTGCCTGAGGGGTGGGGCAGGCCACCACCTTGGCCTTTTGGGCTTCTCAGCCAGTCCAGCTTGTGGGCATTGGAGAGCCCAAACCAACTGGGGCCTGAAGGGATACCCAACACAGCACAGCTGCTCTACCAAAAAGCAGCTAGACTCTTTAAGTGGGTCCCTGATCCCGTTCCTCCTGACTGGGAGAAGGACCTCCCAATCGGGTTCTCCAGCCAACTCCTACAGGCACATTAGGGCCAGCAATATGTCAGTAACCCCCTGGGACACAGCCTCCAGAGGAAGGGTCAGGCTGCCATCCTTGCTGTTTTGCAGCTTTCCCCAGGATGGGGAAAACATGAGGCAACTAGAGTCTGGAGTGGCTCCCCGGCATACCACAGCAGCCCCATGTAAGAATGGCCTGTTAAAGAAAAAATGAAACAAACAGAAAATAACAACAACAAACACACACACACACACACACACACACATATAAAGGTCAGCAGCCTTGAAGACTGAAGGTAGATAAGTCCACAAAGATGAGAAAAAATCAATGCAAAAATGCCAAAAACTCAAAACCAGAGTGCCCCTTTTCTTCAAAATGACCCAAACACCTCTTCAGCAAAAGCTCGGAACAGGACTGAGGCTGAGATGGATGAAATGACAGAATTAGGCTTCAGAAGGTGGGTAATAATGAACTTTCCTGAGCTAAGGAGCATGCTGTAACCCAATGTAAAGAAGCTAAGAATCATGAAAAAATAATACAGGAGCTGACAACTGAAATAGCCAGTTTAGAGAGGAACATAATCAACCTGTCAGAGCTGAAAAACACACCACAGTAACTTCATAATGCAATCACAAGTATTAACCCATTTATGGCAAAGGTTGCAAATTTTTTATGTGAAAAATCAGACCTTGTGATGACCCTCAGCGGTAGAATGGATATAAATACCTCCTACAAGCTTAGTGTTCCAATAATGGAAGACTAGGCAAATAGAACAAGCAGAGGAAAGAATCTCAAAGCTTGAAGACTATCTTTCTGAAAGAAGACAAGCAGTCAAGAACAGAGAAAAAAAATAAAAAGGAATGAATAAAACCTCCAAGAACTATGGGATTATGTAAAGAGACCAAATCTACAACTGATTGGGGTACCTGAAAGAGACAGACAGAATGGAACCAAGTTGGAAAGCACACTTCAAGATATCATCCAGGTGAACTTCCCCAACCTAACAAGATAGTCTAACATTCAAATTTAGGAAATGCAGAGAACCCCAGTAAGATACTCCATGACAAGATCATCTGCAAGACACATAATCAGATTCTCCAAAGTTGAAATGAAGGGGAGAATGTTAAGGGCAACTAGAGAGAAAGGCCAGGTAACCTACAAAGGGAAGCCCATCGGACTAATAGCAGACCTCTCAGCAGAAACCCTATAAACCAGAAGAGATTAGGGACCAATATTCAACATTCTTAAAGAAAAGAATTTCAAACTAAGAATTTCATATCCAGCCAAACTAAGCTTCATAAGTGAAGGAGAAATAAGATCCTTTTCAGACAAGCAAATGCTGATGGAATTCATTATCACCAGACTTGCCTTGCAAGAGCTCTCAAAGGAAACACTAGCTATGGAAAGGAAAAACTGTTATCAGCCACTTCAAAAACACAGTGAAGTACACAGTGACACTACGAAGCAACCATATAAACAAGTCTGCAAAATAACCAGCTAGTATAATCATGGCAGGATCAAATCCACACATAATACTAACCTTAAATGTAAATAAGCTAAATGCCCCAATTAAAAGACACAGAGTGGCAAGCTGCATAAAGTACCAGGAACCATTGGTATGCCATCTTCAAGAGACCAATCTCACATGCAAAGACACACATAGGCTCAAAATAAAGTGATGAGAAAAATTTACCAAGCAAATGTGAAACAAGAGCAGAGGTTGCAATCCTAGTTTCTGACAAAACAGGCTTTAAACCAACAAAAACAAAAACAGACAAAGAAGGGCATTACATAATAGTATGAAGGAGATAAAGACATGAAAAGCCCTTCAAAATATTGATGAATCCAGGAGTTGCTTTTTGGAAAAGTAAAATAAAATAGATACAACACTAGCTAGACTAATAAAGAATAAAAAATGATTCAAATAAACACAATAAGAAATGCTAAGGGGGATATCACCGCTGACACCAGAGATAGAAACCACCATAAAAGAATACTGTAAACATCTCTATGCACATAAACTAGAACGTCTAAAAGAAATGGACGATTCCCAGACGTATACACCCACCCAAGACTGAACCAGGAAGACACTGAATTCCTGAATAGACTGATAATGAGTTCTGAATTTTAGGCAGTAATAATTAGGCTATTAGCCAAAAAAAAAAAAAAAAAAAAAAAAAAGCCCAGCACCAGAAGGATTCACAGCTGAATTCTACCAGAGGTACAAAGAAGAGCTGGTACTATTCCTTCTGAAACTATTCTCCAAAAATTGAAAAGGAAGAACTTCTCCCTAACTCAATCTATGAGGTGAGCATCATGCAGATACCAAAACCTGGTGAAGATGCAAAAACAGAAAACTTCAGTCTAACAGCCTTGATGGATATTGATGCAAAAATCCTCAATAAAATACTCGCAAAACAATTCTAGAAGCACATCAAAAACTTATCCACTATGACCAAATAGGTTTCATCCCGGGAATGTGAGGTTGGTTCAACATATGCAAAACAATAAATATGATTTATCACATAATCAGAACTCAAGACAAAAACCACATGATTATTTCAATAAATGTAGAAAAGGCCTTCAATAAAATTCAACATCCCTTCAGGTTAAAACTCTCACTAAACCAGGTACTGAAGGAACTTACCTCATAACAGTAAGGGCCATATATGACAAACCCACAGCCAGTATCATACTGAATGGGCAAAAGTTGGAAGAATTCCCTTTGACAACCAGCACAAGACAAAGATGCCCTCTCTCACCACTCTTAGTCAACATAGTATTGGAAGTTTCACCATGGCAATCAGGCAAGAGAAAGAAATAAAGGGCATTGAAATCGGAATAAAGAAAGTCAAACTATCTTTGCAGATGAAATGATCCTATATCTAGAAAACCCCATTGTCTCAGCCCAAAAGCTTCTTAAGCTGATAGGTGACTTTGGCAATGTATCAGGATACAAAATCAATGTGCAAAAATCACTAGCATTGCTATACACCAACAACAGAAAAGCCGAGAGCCAAATTATGAATGAACTCTCATTCACAATTACCGCAAAAAGAATAAAATACCTAGAAAGACAGCTAACAAGGGAAGTGAAGGACATCTTCAAGAACTACAAACCACTGCTCAAAGAAATCAGAAATGATATAAACAAATGGAAAAAACATTCCATGCTCATGAATAGGAAGAATCAATATCGTGAAAACGGCCATACTGCCCCCAAAGCTATTTATAGATTCAATGCTACTCCCATTAAACTACCATTGACATTCTAGACAGAATTAGGAAAAAAAAAAAAAGAACATTTAAATTCATATGAAACCAAAAAAGAGCCCAAAGAGCCAAGGCAATACTAACCTAAAAGAACAAAGCTGGAGGCATCACGCTACCCAACTTCAAACTATATTACAAGGCTATGGTAACCAAAGCATCATGGTACTGCTACAAGAGCAGACATATAGATCAATGGAACAGAGTAAGAATGCAGAAATAAGACTGCACACTGCGGGGGGGGGGGGGGGGGGCAGAGCAAGATGGCAGAATAGGAACAGCTCCACTCTCCAGCTCCCATTGCCAGTGACACAGAAGACAGGTGATTTCTGCATTTTCCACTGAGGTACTGGGTTCATCTCACTGGGGAGTGCTAGACAATCG
>NW_016804849.1:0-251 GCF_001698545.2 Rhinopithecus bieti
AATAAAATAAAAAATAAAAAAAAGTTAAAAAAAAAAAAAAGAAAAGAAAAAAGAAATCGCTGTAGTTCATTTGAAACTCGAAGTAAACTAAAACAAATTAAAACTATACTACTGCCTTGCTTGGCAGGGCTTCACATAGGACCTAAATTCTCAGTCTCGCTTACTAGGTGCTTGACATAAAAGATGTTACCTTTTTAGGGAAACTGAAGCAAAAATGATTATCTAGTTCAACCATTATCATTCTTCTACAG